>NW_026260753.1:0-533 GCF_024291825.1 Alternaria postmessia
TTCCCGTGCCTTCTCTGCTGCATTGTCATTGTTTCGCGCACGACATACAGTCATGGCGCTCAGCATAATCAAGCAGCGCATCGCCTACTATGGCGCAGGCGATCTGATCGCTGCATTGCCGGCCCACGACTCGATGAAGTGGGTATCCCACTCTGTAGCAGCACCGCCGGAAGCGCTTGTGATAGGCACCTGCGATGGACGCGACATCCTTGCCTTCATGGGGAGCGTTGGTGGCAGCCCACGCAGGGTGCAGTATTGCTTAAAGCCAGCTGATCGCCGACTCAATGCATCCGCAGCACCATCTCTTGCGCCAGACGAGGTGGTGAAATTGTCACTCGATGCGCCGTTTAGGTACAGCGCCGACACCTCTGAGGCGGGAAAGAGGAACCTCGACATCGTTGTTCAATGGTACTTCATGAACACCATTGAGCCCGATGTTGATTATGTCGAGTATTGTCCGCAATTTTATAAGGCACTGCAGGACATCGATGCGAAGAAACGTGCCGAAGGAGAATCTGGAACACCGGAACCCG
>NW_026260754.1:0-531 GCF_024291825.1 Alternaria postmessia
GGTAGTCGTCCACGTAGGGTTGCATCCAGTTGGAGGCTCTATCCTTCATGTATGTACTGGCCATGAGGATTTTCTCTTGATCGGTGGGGACCTCGTTGTATTCGCAGTATAGGTCGGTGTGGGTGAGGAATGTTCGTAACTTTTCTCGGTCTCCTCCGAACTTCTCGGGTGCCGCTATCTTGGGCTTCCTAGTAGCAACGGGTCTTTCGTTGGGAGTGGCCATCAGCTGGTTCGAAAGCTGATTGATCATGTCCATCATGGCAGCCATCTGCTGTGCCTGGACATGGGCCTGTCGCCTAAGATTCCTAACCTCTCGAGCACTGGGATCGTCCTCAGTGTCGGAGTCTGATGCTTCGAGCATTTCCTCATTCTCTGGTATGGGTTGTGCTGGCGTAGCGGGTCCCGGACCCTGAGCCATGTTGTTCTGAGCGTTACCCTGGAATGCCATTGCTGAATCTTAATCGGGCTGTCCTGTTGGTTAAACGTCCACTGATATCCAAAGGTGGTCAAAGTGTTACACGGGGTTAGGCT
>NW_026260755.1:0-531 GCF_024291825.1 Alternaria postmessia
CAGAGTTCGCAACAAGCAAGTTAAGCAAGTTTTGAGGCTCAACTTGACTTGCTTGGGACGATTTTGCGATAGTAACGAAACTTGCTTGACTTGGAAGCGGTATTAGCACAACTTGGTTGGTAAACTTCCATAACTTGGATAACTTGGGTAATTATTATAGTTAACACATATGCAGATTACTGCGGGTGCGCCTCCCAGTTGCACAGATCATACTCTCCCTCCAGCAGCGTCTCAGAACGCGTTGCCTCTAGTTTCTCGACGATCCCTGGAGTTGGACGTTCGAATCCAGCACGTGTCCAAGCTCGAATGCACTGCAGTGTAGCTAGTAATTGAGCTCCTATTTTACGTCTCTTTGGCTCTAATAGATCACCGAGCTCGCTGAACAATCGCTCGCACTCGCAGCTGCTAGCAGGTATCGTTAGAACGTCAAACGCCAGCCTAGCTAAGTTGGGATACTTTGGTTGTAATTCAATCCAGTAACGGATAGGATCACAGCCTTGAGTGAACTGCTCGCGCGTCCATTTTGGCTCA
>NW_026260756.1:0-531 GCF_024291825.1 Alternaria postmessia
GTATACTCTAATGGGTGTCGAAAGATACTATCAAGTCAGAATCCCTTCTTAGCAAATATCTCTACAAGTTTTAGTAGAAGTTTAACAAGAGGTATTTCTTCTATTTCAAGCCAGAAGCCGACTCTACACCCCTATTTTGTTACAGGTTTCTCTAACTTTTTTTTTACATATATTTCATATATGTAAATAAAAAAGTAAATGGAGAGAGCTATTTTTCAATTAGTCTTAATAAATCTTCTAAGATGAATACTGGTTGAATTGTAAACTTGCAATTTGGTATAAAATTACATAAAAAAGACCGGTATTTATTAGAATCTATTCAAGCATTCTTTATGGGTATAGGTAGTATTTCCTCACACGGTAAAGATGCGGGTCAATTTAGAGTTTCATCTATAAAAGATCTACAAGTAATTGTAGACCATTTTAATAATTTTCCTTTAATTACACATAAATGGTCGGATTTTCAATTATTTAAGGCTGCTTTTGAATTAGTTAAATGTAAAAGACATTTGACCTTAGAGGGTTTAATAG
>NW_026260757.1:0-529 GCF_024291825.1 Alternaria postmessia
CTACTATAGTCTTTAGATATAAAACCTTTAATAAAAAGAAAAAGTTCTAACTATAGTTCTTTATTTAAACACTATCTAAGAGAACGTCTTAGAGCTACTAAGTCTAAGTAATTTTTAGTAAGAGTAATAAGTACTAATAAGAAATAGAGAGTAGCTCTAAAGTAGTAGCTCTAAGGCTTTTAAACTTTACTATCTCAGAGCTTAGATAAAATCTAAGTAGGCTATTTTGTGTAGAATTACTGCGTAAATTTAACACTACACTTAGCTTATTAATAGCTACTTATATTATAAAGTTATAAAGTAGAGAAGTTTAGAGCTAAATTTTAAAGTTCTTTACATAATTACTACACTTACTACTAGTACAGCTTATATATAGCTAGAATTTAGCGCTTATAGCTAAATTTTAATATCTATAGCTAAATTTTAGACTTAAAGTAAAGCTAAAATTAGATACCTATAGTTAGAATTAGTTACTAAATTAAGTACTTAAAATAGGCGCCTCTATAGCTAGAGATTAGTACTTCTATAG
>NW_026260758.1:0-528 GCF_024291825.1 Alternaria postmessia
CATCTCCAGCTTCACGCGATTCTAAGTATTCAATCGCTTCTTGAATCGGATCCATGGTTGTTGAGTTATGACGCGTTGAAGATGGGACGACGCGCAATGTTGGGATGGTGGGGTGGCTCGTTACGCGCACATTTAGTGTAGCGTCACCTCCCTTGGTTGCTGAGCGAAGTAGTGACTTAGCTTTAAGCCACAATGGCTCTCCAGGTGAAGAAGAGAGCGCTGTTCGCTCTGGAGGCGTTGCAGCAGTCTCTGGTGTTGCAGTTCTGAATCTATCGAGGATAACGTTGGCGCTGGGTGGATGTATACCTGTGGCGGAGAAGGCTTCCAACACCGACGTTTCTGTAAAGTATCCACATATGCCTTCCATCCCCGGGTTCTCTGAGTGCGAAGGTCAAGCTGCTTGGTGTAGTTTTGTGCGAGAGGCTTGAAGCAGGCTACGTCAAGCGGCTGCAGCGTGTGGGTGGCGTGTGGGGGGAAAGATCATAAGTAGAATGTTGTGATTGTCGCAGTAGTGGATGGAAATCCTTC
>NW_026260759.1:0-528 GCF_024291825.1 Alternaria postmessia
TCTCCTCACGCTGCCGTTGCTCCTCCGCATCCTTAGCAATTTTGGCTTGCTGTCGAGCCAACTTTGCAGCTTCTTGAGAGCGCTTTTTCTCAGCTGCTTCTGCCGCTTTGATCTCTCTATCGCGAGCCTTTTGGAGTTGTAGCTCCGCGGCTTCGTCCAGTTCTGCGGCCTTGCGCGCGCGCTCGCTGGCAAGCTTCCTGGGACTGTAGAATACAGCTCCGCCGTGCCACTCATCACCTTCTCGTGTAGTTAGTGTTGTAGACTTGATCGGGCGCTTTCGAATGAGGTTGAGTTCAGCCCGTAGCTCCTCGTTTTCGGCGTGGAGAATCGCGTTGTTGACCTGCAGCGAGTGCAAGCCTTAGGATAGCCGTTTGGCTTCAATTTTGGCCTTGTCAGCTACTGCAGCGTCAAAAATTTTGCGCAGCTGAGGCCAGCTATCGCCGTCGCCTTGCTCCCTAATTCCTGGGTCGTTATCTTGTTGTTGTGCGTTGTTGTTGAAGCGTTGAAGTACCCGGCTTGCGTCCATCG
>NW_026260760.1:0-528 GCF_024291825.1 Alternaria postmessia
TAAGCGTAAGATTAGCCTTTCTAGATTCTTTAGAGGTGCTAAGAATAAGATAAAGTACGTAATTACTAATACTAATTACTAGAAGAATCTAGCTACCTACCTTAACTATTTCTCTATTAGTCTTAATAAAGAAATTAGGCTTAATTAAAGCTTTATTATTAACTAAGTAGACTATAGCTCTACTATTAAGAATTATACTAGCTAAGAGCGCGTAAGACTTAAAGCCTGTACTAAAGATAGAAGGCCTAAACTTAGTAATTAGCTTCTTTAAGTAAATAATTATTAAGACTATATTACCTAGATACTTAGAAGCTAGAGCGCTTATCTTCTAGCTAGATTACTTAACCTTTTTATGTAAGCTACTCTACTTCTCTTTATAATAGCGCTTTTAGATCTTTTACTTATTTTAAGCTAAGAGTTCTATTAGTAAAATATCTAGTAGCTTAGATCTAGTAATTATAGTTTATAATTAGTAATATAAGATAAACTTCTACTTATACTTTATATTAGGTTTATAGAGATAAGGCT
>NW_026260761.1:0-527 GCF_024291825.1 Alternaria postmessia
AATTAAGGCACTACAAATAGATAGGCTCTTAGAGTAACTATAAATTGTTAGGTATATAATAAGAGTAACTATTATAAGTAGAACTACCTAACTCTTTAAGCGTATATAGACAAGAGCTAGCTTTATATAGATAAATAGAACATGCTTTAGTAGAGTACGCTAGAGAACCTCTAGAGTTATATTAATAACCTAGACTAGAGACTATAGGCTAAGAGTATTTTAGCTAAGATTAAGCAATAATTTCTAAAGAAGAATATTAACTTTCTTATAGTTAACGCCTAGTTTAGTAACCTAAAGGCTCTAATTAGTGTAGAAAATAACGCTATTTTAGTTTAGCTTATGCTAGACTCTACTAGAAGCCTCTAAGTAGATAACGTAGAATAATTCTAGAAGCTTTTAAGCATCTTTACTAAAGACAAATTAGACTACTATCTACGTTTAGTAAACTTAAATTAATGTAACAACACTATTATAGCTACAACTATTTCTAGAGCATTCTTAGAACCTAAGAAAGTAGTATCTTATAA
>NW_026260762.1:0-527 GCF_024291825.1 Alternaria postmessia
GTATAAGCTCTTCTCTAGATACTCTTCTAGAAATAAGTAGGTAAATAGTAGTGTATAGACTTAAACTATACTATTGTTAGGTAGATAGAGTAGATGTATAACGTATAGTAATATACTAAGTAATCTAGATAGTTACTTATATTCTATAAGCTTAAATAACTTTTTATATCTTTTTCTTCTTCTATTTCTAAGACACTATAAGTAATAATAGTATTAACGCTTTAGCTAAGATTAACGCGTTTATTTTAAAGCGCTATAGTACTTATTTTAAAGTAGTAATATAATAAGTAGAAGTAGAAAGTTTTTTATATTCTTTATAAAGTATATAATAATAAGAAATAGATAGTAGTATATATAGAAGGTAGTAGTAAGAGCTAAAGACTTATTAGTATAGATAGAGAATAGGTAGGCAGGTAAGTAAGAGTAAATTTAGATAGTAAGTAGTAGTTACGTAATATAGCTACTAATATAGTTAGACTTAGAGATAATAATATATAGAATATAAATTAATTATATAAGTATTATAT
>NW_026260142.1:0-137711 GCF_024291825.1 Alternaria postmessia
AAGTTATACTCCCCCAAACCGCACCACCCTCAGCTCCTTACTGCAACAGCTTTGTATTTCCACTGTATCAATCGTCTGATTCCTATGAGATGCTTTTAGCAGGCTTGAGATGCCAGGGCCTAGAATCTTTGAAGCTGCATGAGGACTAGAGACTGAGTGGGGTAGAAAAGCGTTGCATGATACTAGGGACGTGGTAGGATTAGCGTCGGTAGATTAATCGAACTGAAGACGTGGCCATTCTGATAGTGGATCCGATGGCGGTTGTGTCTGAACAAGGACAAGATATCGTACTGAATCGTACTGAACAGGTTGCCGTTGAGTATATAATTGTCCCAATAACCACTTCCTTTCATCCAATCAGGCTTCGTGGCGCAATGGTAGCGCGTCAGATTCCAGTACCACCTGGAGCTTCCTGAAGGTTAGGCGTTCAAATCGCCTCGAGGTCACACCTGATTCAATTCTTTTTGCCCAAAGGGAGCAGCAATCTTTTTGCTGCTGTGTGGATCCGATGCGTTGATGCATCATTGTGCTTGGTCGATTGCGGTAAAGAGGGGTGGCTCCACCGAAAAGAACCGAGGATCTGGGCCGACATTTTTGCTGAACCATGTTCATTTCTGAGATTGTTGTGTATTTGCTGAGATTGCGGGAACTATCCGAAAGATCCGAAGACGACTGCTTTGCCAGATGAATTGTCCTCCTGCAGCATAGACTTCTCGAGCATCAAAAGGAGATGCGACGTTCTTATGAGCAGTTCTACCCTGTATCAGCAGTCGGCCCAAGAGAAAGGACGGCGCGACAACTTACCGTCAAGCTCGATATCGTAAGTAACTGGCATATCCTCATCGGTGCTGATAAGGATCGGTGCGTCCCTTCGAAGTTTCCTCTCCCTCACATTGAAACGTATACCGCTGTCCTTCCTGGGACTAACCCACAGAATGCGCGGATCTTCCAAGTCCGCCTTCTCTTCTTCTACTTCTCTTACGACCTCTTTCCCCTTACCTATTTCCTCAACAATCTCAATTGGTACTTCTGTGTTAGTCGTCGATCCTTTCGCCGCGATGTCGCGTAGCCACTCTCTCCACACTCGAAGTACGCCTTCCTCAATGTCAACGAAATTGGTAAAGAGATTATGAGATCCAATCTTCACAAGGTTGGTCTGCGCGACCAGCTGCGTGAACAATTCATGCGCCTCCAATCCCAGCGTCTGCTTGACCGTTTCACCTTGGTACTTCTCCTGCACTGCCCCTGGAAAGGTGCGACTACCAGGTACGTCTCCAGGTCTTGGCTTCACTCGCCGCCCGCCCGCTTCAAGATCGCGCCTATGTGGACGGAAGCGAGAGTACATGTTATACATATCGCCTAGTCTACCAACCTCTTTTGTGCTCGAATTCGACTCATCGTATTGTGTCAAGCCGTCGGTGCATCTGTATGTACAAAAATATGGCGGCTCGGTGAGTTTGGCGGAGGGGTGGAAACATTCGAGTAGCACAGAGTGCGAGTGCAATTCGGCAGCTGCAACAAGCCGGTTGTGCAAGATGCGTAGGATCAGCGTGTATATACGGTGCGATATTGTGGTCAACTTTAAGAGTTCAGGTGTCGGCATAGGAGTGAGGAGATGTAAGAGCAACTGCAATGGTTAGCATCTTGCTGTCAATACAGATTAACAGACAGCAAACCTCGTTGGGGAGTCTGTAAAGATAGCACTCTTCCATCTTGACAACTATGATCGTACTCGAAATAGTTCCACGACGTGTAGTTACAGTATCCCGCGAGCGAAAGCCGTCCAGCATGGGCGAAGGGAGCAACACCAGGGACCGGAGATAAGATATCGTCATCGCGATGCTAGGCTCATTTTGGAAGACCAAGGCTTATCTGCATTGGGCTAGCGCGTCAACAAGACGCGCTTTCCCGTTCAAGCTTCACCACTCACTTTCTCTGCCCATAACGCGAAACACACCTTTTCAACTAACGTTCGGCATACGGAGCAGTGGGTACAGTACGCTTGTATTGCTGCGGTCACTATTCATCATGCAAGGCTTTGTCCGTGGAAGAACAGGCAGCCCTTCCAATGCCCAACCTCAAGGCAAGCCCGACCGACAAGCTAATGCTGCAAGCGCGAGGGTACCCGCAAAGAATGGACATCATCGTCTGCAATCTCAAGCTCCCTCTGAAACCATAGCGCGCGGATACACCAACGCTAAAAACAGCTCAGCTGTGTTGCAACAACCTCCCCGACATCGCCAGTCAGGTTTGGGTCCAGGTCAGAAGCGTGATCCTTACGACACTGACGCAGAGAGTATCGACACCACAGTAAACCAGTCTGTTGTGCAGGTCGAAGATAGCCAGCAGAAAGAGCAACATCACCAACAGCAAGGTCAAGTTGAGGATTATGAGGAGAGCTCGGAAGTGGAAGATGAAGACGAAGCAGATGAATACGGAGACGGAGTAGATGAGCTGGAAGACCAGTATGACTACGAAGGCTATGAACTGACAAAAGAAGATGAAGATTATCTTCACCAGGTCAATCTTGGCCACCTCTCCAACGCTGACAAGATTTCGTTCCTGAGAAACGCAGACAACGGAGGACTCCCAACCATCGAAGGCGACTCATATCCGAGCACCACTAATGGTGAGCTTTCAGAGTGGGGAGGTGGACAAGAAGCAGCTCCCAACTTCCACAACGGTGGTGGTCCCATGTCTCAACGCCAGAGCATCAATAACCAAGCTGTACGCATGGCGGCCTCACAGCCTCCGCCTCAACAGCAAGGCCGAAATGTTCCAATTGTCAGCCACAACATGCATACTTCGTCACAAATGTTCCAGCACGGTGCAAACCTTCGCGAGCAGTCGCGCGCAACCGCACACATTTCGCAACATAGGGCCCAAAGCATCCAGCAATCTACCCCGGCCCTGCCCGCCAGTCAGCACCAAAATCATAGTCGAAAGGTACCCTATGTCACTGCTCAACCACCGACCTACTTGAATTCCCATCCTATTCCACATGCTCAGCCCGGTACCTCTCAGCAAAAGCCCACCCGGCAGGCCCCGGATCCTCGAACGCAAACCCCGGTCAATCAGAACATCATGTCTATCAAGCCACCTGCGCCAACTAGGCTTCCACCTCCATTACCTGCTATCCAAGCGCCTGTCGTGCAGGAGCAAATGATTGAGCAGGCTCCGGTTGAAGACATTGAGGCTGCCCCACTTGAAGACTACGATTCGGAGACGCTACTAAAGAAGAAATACGAAGAGCTCAAGAACGAACCCTTTGATGTTAATCCTCGTGCGCCACCGCCGATGCTCGTTGAGGACGCACTCCAAAAACCGCTCGTTGAACGTCTGCCTCTTGTACAGAAGAACCTTGATGAAGGTCAGCAAACTCAGTTCTTCCGCTCTCTACCTACTACCGAGTGGGAGGATGCTGGGGACTGGTTCCTCGATCAATTCCAGGATATTGTACAGCGCACAAAGCAGGCAAGGCAAAAGAAGCGTAAGCTAGCGCAAGAGTTTGAGGCAGAAGTTGAGAAGCGCTACGAGCATGTTTCAAAGAAGCAGCACCAAGTTCAAGAGGCTATGGACAAGATGAAGGAGCAGGGTGAAGGTCTGATGCCTAGGAGCCCGAGACCTTCCAAGAGCCCTGGGCCTAGGAGAGGCTGACAGCGAGAGCTTCCGAGATCCCTATCCCTTCCAGGTGCTGCTTGGTGACTACACGACGCAACGCATTGGTGAAGGGCACCAATGGTGACTGTGTACCACCACGGATGGCGCATAGGCAGCGTATCAAGTGTTTTTCGCGTACCATATACCCATATCCGTTAGTATAGATACTGTTCGAGCTCAAAAGTCATGTTCATTGCTTTTCTTTCCAGTCGCGTATTGTTTCCATTCCGCGCCTATCTTGTACGAAGAGGCTGGGCTTCCTTAGATGGAAACGATTGTGCGCTTAGCAAAATCGCAAGCGATATCACTGCTTTCCGATGCAAGAGTCCTTAACACTTCATTCTTCTGTTGCTATTGCGTATGGTCATCCAGTAAGTCGCCGACAGGTGAGTTTATCGCTCACCCTCTGCGTCAGGCTCTCCACCTTTCGTGTAGGTAGCTTATGGCTGCCTCTGAACGATCGCATCTTAGACAAGACTGCAAGCATGATCCCATGTATGCCCAGCGATAGGCCTTCGATGTCACAGATGGAAAAAGGCATTGCGAGATGGTGTTGTTCGGAATGCATTTTATGAGCAGAAAAGTTTGAGGCTACCAAGACGTAGTCCTGAAAGCTACATCGTTATATCTCAATTCTGGTTAGACCTTCGTAACTACAGCACGCCGTATCTCTGAATAACCCCTTTTTACTGTGATTTATTTCCCCTCCGCACTCTTGCTAGTGACCTTAATTGAGGACTGGGACCGAACAACTATGCGGAAATTCCTTGACGATGGTTTGATAATTCGCTTTCTTCCTCGGGAATGATGGGAAAAGACAGAATGGCATGACCAGGTCAACGCAACGAATCATGACGAGCTGCGGCAATGAACGACGATCTACGATCCCAGCACTACTGGCACCTGGGATGGGGTAATGTACGCTGGACGCTAAACGCGATAAAGTTTAGCGCATGGATGTCGACCACGCGGACTTGATGGCTTCGACGACTGTGCATAGCATGGCCGGACGAAAAGCCGTTTCTCAGTCGGCCACTTACGATATCTAGTTCAGAACGACGCGCGGAGTTTACTAGAGACGCATACACTTGCGACCTCCATGAGCATACGCGGAAGGAGCTGTTCAGGCCTCCGGATCCACCTTCTGCGAAGTTCGCCTTGCTCGGAACATGACGGAAGCTTGGCATGTCAGCGTTGACTACATCATTGGGATGTAGCTTTCGACCCAGTATTTTCCGGATTTAGTGGACGAGTAAATCCACGTCTTCGCATCGTGACTGTTCCTTTCGTCTCTTCACAATCTTTTTGCTGGGTTGCTGCCATCGTTCTTTCTGGTCGACAACTACCTGATCCCACAATATACCCAAATTGACGCTGATCAACATAATCAGAACGCCAAATTCAACCCAACATGGCGTTTGAGATATCCCGAGAATGGTCATCCTACCACCTAATACCTCAATCCGTTGACGTTGCCCTGAACCCCCCAGAATCCTACTTCTTCATAACCGACTTCCTGATCATAGCTTGCGGTATCCTCTATACGCTCTGCTATATGTTTTACACCATCCGGACCTATTCAGACCGCTACCTAGCTGGAACTGTACAATTTCTTTCTGCGACCATGGCATATGAGATCTACTACGCATATGTGTGTACCACGACAACTTTTCAACGGGCCTGCTTCTTTGTGTGGTTCTTATTCGATATCACGTTCGTCACAGTGGCGCTTAAGTATGCGTACAAGCCGGAGGAGAGGAGAAAGACCGTGGTGAAGTTGCTGTGGCAGGTACCGGCTTGGATGGCATTCTTGTGGTGGGTTGGCACAGTGTGGCCGGATGAGAGGGAACAGAAGACGGCGTTCTTCACGGGGTTGTATCTGGAGTTGCCGATCGGGTGGGGACAGATCTTGTATCTGGTTCAGCGGCAGGATACTAAAGGGCAGAGCTTGGAGATTTGGTATGTCGACATTTGTTCTGGCGGTTGGACGACATCTTCCTTGACTATTACTAACGGAATTAGGATCACACGATACCTCGGATGCATCACGGCGTTCTTGGTGTTCATCTGGAGATACGTCAATGTACCCGAAAACTGGTCCTACGTCGGAAACTGGTGGAGTATCGGCGGGATGATCGTTACGCTCTTGCCAGAGACGGTGTATCCCTTCTTTTATGTTTGGGCCCATAAAAAAGGGAGAGAAAATGCTGAGAGAAGAAAAATGGTTGACGATGAAAAGATGAAAGCTGGCGACAGCAGAGGGTAAACGAATGCGTGTCGCATTGAGTACCTACCCTGAGAGTAACTGCGGTGCTTCATGTCAACAGGCTAACGAGACACAAGATTATGCATACCCTACCTATGGTATCTAGCGAGAATTCTATCTGTATAAAAATCTGCACGTCAGCCATTGCCCGCACCCATCATGGTCGTTTCCTTCATCTCAATACCGACACGAAAACCGGTTTTTCTTTTTTTTTCTTCGATATTATCAGCCGCGCTCGTGGTCCGAAGCCTTATTCTTGTACGGCCTGGCAGCAGGTGCAAGGCGGTACCGGAAATTCGGCACATTCGGTCAGGCCGTGGAATGATGTTGCGACCACTGTGCGAAACCCAAGACGGCCGATCGGCTTCCAAGAATTTCAGCCACACAAACAGTTGTCACACACCGTGTGCAAAGACGGCCAAAATGGTCTGCCGGCATATTTGGAAGTAAAAGTGGGACGGCCGTTGGTTCGGTTCGTCTTAGGCATGCAAAGGTTAGAGCTGATGAACCAACGCGTAGAGCGATGCACAAGTTGTTGCGCTGAAATCAGGATCGTCAACAAGCATCCCGGTACCATCAAACAAGCTTCCCAGCCGCGCGATCTAGGCCGCACATGGCGTTTTTCAATGGATCGCAGCCACGACACAGAGCGTTCACATGCTCGTGCAGTGGACATGACGCTCACCATTTGGAACGCACTAGCCGCATTGCCGATCTTCAGCCACACCAATGGTACCACCGCGTCGCGAAAGCGATTTCACTAGCACCAGCCGCGATACATCATCGGCCCTAGTCTGCCAAACTTCTGTTTACTTTCCTGACTTCCCCCTTCCCCTCATCGTCGCATTCTTCATCTATCAAAGAAGCTGTCAATTATCGTCACAATGGCGCAACGAGGTGAAGCCGCCGACTACTACACTGGTGGTGCGCCACCCCAGCAACCCCAAGACGCATACAAGGGTCAGCCGTATGGGCAACAACCACCCCAGTACGGCCAGAACTATGCGCCGCCTCAAGGCCCACCGCCAATGCAGCAGCCGAATGGCTACGAACAGAATGGCTATGGCGACAACAAACAAACCTTTGAACAAACGTTCAAGCTCGACAAGCCCAAGTACAACGACTGGTGGGCGGGATTGCTCTTTATTGCAGTGTTTCTCGGCTACGTCGCGGTCAGCGCAATCTCGATTCGGGGATATTGTAAGTATCCAATCCCGTCACAACGCAATGTCCATTGGATAAAGACTGATACATCCTGCAGCGCGAACCAACAGCGGTGGCATCTACGGCGGCGACACGAATAATTTCGCTCTCAATTCAAACACCATCATCCTCTTCGCGTTCGTCCTGGGCTTAGCCATCGTCTTCAGCTATGCATACATGTGGGCTGCGCGCAAGTTCACCAAGCAGTTCATCTGGATCACCGGCATACTCAACATCATCTTCGGTTTTGTCACAGCCATCTACATGCTGTCGAGGAGATACTGGTCGGGAGGCATAGTCTTCCTGCTCTTCAGCGTCTTCTATGTCTTTTGCTTCATCAGCTGGATTCCTAGAATTCCGTTCAGTGTCCTTATGTTGCAGACCGCCATCGACGTGTCGAAGAAGTACGGGCACACTTACATCGTATCGTTGGTAGGAGGATTGCTTGCCGCCGCATTGGGCGCATGGTACTCGGTCACCCTGGTGTCGATCTATGTCCAGTATACCCCGAACGGCGCCAATTCCAATTGCAGGAACGGTGTCGGTGATTGTGGAAATGGCAAAGTTATTGGCTTGCTCGTCTTCGTTACCTTTGCCATGTACTGGATCTCAGAGTAAGTGCTGGTAGCTACAGTTGGACATATTCAATCACTGACAGCAACAGATGGCTCAAGAACACAATCCATACTACCATCTCCGGCGTATACGGATCATGGTACTTCAACCCGAACTCTATGCCCAAGGGCGCAACCCGTGGAGCCTTCAAGCGCTCGGTCACCTACAGCTTTGGCAGCATCAGTCTCGGAAGTTTGCTTGTGGCCATCATCCAGTTCCTGCGCCAAATCTGCTCGGCTGCTCAGCGCAACGCGGCCAGCGACGGCAACCTTGTTGGCGCAGTCCTATTCTGCGTCTTGGGCTGCTTGATTAGCATCTTGAACTGGGCTGTCGAGTTCTTGAACAGATACGCGTTCAGCTACATTGCGCTCTACGGAAAGAGCTACGTCGCCGCTGCGAAGGATACATGGAAGTAAGTGCAGCATTTGCTCGAGATCCGGAGACACCAAAGCTAACTAGAGTAGGATGATCAAGGACCGCGGTATCGATGCGCTGGTGAATGAATGCTTGATCGGACCGGTGCTTTCCATGGGAGCCACGTTCATTGCCTATGCCTGCGCGCTTCTGGCTTACCTCTACCTCATCTTCACGTCGCCTGCCTACAATTCAGATGGAGGTTACACTCCAGTTGTAGTAGCATTCTCCTTTTTGATTGGCCTCCAAATTTGTAAGTCGCTCGAGACCATTTGCAAAATTCGCACTAAACCGTTCTAGGCAACATCTTCACCACGCCCTTGAGCAGCGGTATCGACACCATTTTCGTTGCGATGGCGTGGGATCCCGAGGTACTTATGCGCGAGCACCCAGACCTCTACCACCGCATGATAGCTGTATACCCGCACGTGCAACAGGCTATCCACGCATAAACTGGGTCTGCGGAAACTATACCCTTCGTCGAAGCATCGGAACTTTATAAAATCTTTATAATCACGAGATACCCACTTTCACTCGATCGCGATCATTTGCGGCACAGTTTTTCACGATTCTCGTTGCAATGGCGGGGCTGCCCTGATGGACAACGCAGGATGTCGGGCTTGGCGCAACTAAAGGCGGGAGAACGTACCGATGTCTCCACAAGGCCACCGTCCACGCTATTGCAATGACGTATGACGTTTACAGCCCCATCCACACCATGGAAAGCGTGATCGAGGCGGAGCATAATGTTGGGAGTTGCACGATCTGGAGCGGCCTCCACGGCCGAGAAGACTCCGCATCGCGAGATTCTGTCAGGTAGAATGTTGGGCATCACCACCATTGAGGTATTAATATATTGTGTTCAACTTCATGTTGCTAGGTTGCTATCAGCCTACTGTACGTCAATCACCCACGCCTTTGGGATTGCTTTTGCACGGTGTCTCGGTTCGTGCCTGCCCCCATTTGATCCTAGCAGCCAATCGGGTCCACATGTCGTCACTGTCGTTGCGGGGACTCTTCTAGCCATTTCACCCAACGCGCTGGGCGCCCCCAACATAAACACCACTTGTTTCCCCTCTCTTTCACCCACGACCTACTGCACCTCCAGGCTCACCTGCACACCGCCCACTGAGAGAATCTTCTGGCCAAGTAAGTTGTGTCCAATTGCAATACGTAACCCATAAATCCCTCCGGCTCCTGCTACATATACCCCGCCAACGCGCCTTCCTGTCCCACCATCAACACAACAACAAAAGCCCCTCTTCCTCACCTACCCCTCCAACTTCCTCTCCCTTACCTCAACCCCAGACCACTCGAGTAACACTCAACCTCTAGTTAAACATATCCGAACCTTCCACATACTCCCACCAACCACACATCATGTCCTACGAGAAGAAGGCAGTACACTTTGGCGGTGGTAACATCGGCCGTGGCTTCGTCGCCGAGTTCCTTCACAACTCTGGCTACGAGGTCGTCTTCGTCGACGTCATGGACAGCATCATCGAGTCCCTCCAGAAGACCAAAACATACACTGTCACCGAGATTGGTGACGACGGCGAGCGCAAGTTCACCATCGACCACTACCGTGCTATCAACTCCAAGCACGAGATGGACAAGGTCGTTCAGGAGATTGCTAGCGCCGACGTCGTCACCTGCGCTGTCGGCCCCAACATCCTCAAGTTCGTCGCTGAGCCCGTCGCCAAGGCTATCGAGGCCCGTACGCTCGACTACCCCATCGCCGTCATCGCCTGCGAGAACGCCATCAATGCCACAACCACATGGAGAGGGTTCATTGAGAGCAAGCTGAGCGAAGAGACCAAGAAGAACATCGACAGCAAGGCTCGCTTTGCCAACTCTGCTATCGACCGCATTGTCCCACAGCAACCCCCCAACGGCGGCCTAGATGTTGTCATCGAGAAGTTCCACGAGTGGTGTGTCGAGCAGAAGCCTTTCGAGAACGGCGGCAAGAAGCCGGATGTTAAGGGTATCCACTACGTCGACGACCTCGAGCCCTACATCGAGCGCAAGCTCTTCACTGTCAACACCTCTCACGCTACTGCCGCCTACTACGGACACCAGAACAAGGTCCAATACATCCATGAGGTTCTTCATGACAAGAAGCTCCACGACACCGTCCGTGACGCTGTCAAGGAGACTGCCCATCTAATCGTCACCAAGCACGGCGTTGAGACAGCTGAGCAAGATGCATACGTTGAGGAAATCATCAAGCGTATTTCCAACCCTGTTCTCAAGGACAATGTCGAGCGTGTCGGTCGCGCTCCCCTCCGGAAACTCTCTCGCAAGGAGCGCTTCATTGGTCCCGCCGCTCAGCTGGCTGAGAGGGGTGAGAAGGTTGATGCCCTCCTCGGCGCCGTCGAGCAGGCCTACCGCTTCCAGAACGTTGAGGGCGATGAGGAATCTGTCGAACTTGCCAAGATCCTTAAGGAGAACTCCGCTGAGGAGGTTGTCACTAAGGTCAACGGCATTGAGAAGGGACAGCCCCTCTTCGACCGTCTTGTCGCCATCGTCAAGAAGGTCCAGGGAGGTAGCTGAATATCCGCCGGTAAACTCTAAGTAGTAGTCGGTGCGGCTTGATGAAGGCTAAGTGGTCAGGCATATTGAACTTAGCATGGTAATTTTCAGCGAGGAAGATCAAAAGCGCCCTGGGCGATGGCTCAATGTGGCGAACCTTTTACGGCATTGACCGGGATCAATGTCCTGTATAATGACAACGAGACATGATAATGAATATACCCTCTCAGTAACTTCATTTCTCTATCCATCTTCTCATCGTTCTCTCTTCCTCATATGCTTGTGTGACAGGCCATATAATTTAACTTACCACAATCTTGCCCTTCTGCACATAAGTCGCTTTCCTACTGCTAAGTCGCCCAGAATGTCGTTAAGCGATCATTGGCTAGAAATTTATCCAAATTTATATAGTATTGTTATGTACGATTGCTCAACTGGAGGATATTCTATTGCGCTCAAAGGTCTTCTTTCTGAATATTTACATGGAAGATAAACGATACCACCTCATCGAATGTTAGCCATTTCAAGCTGTTGTATTCCCATTCTTCCAGCCTTGAATCTCATCCAGCGTCAAGACGTACTCGTCGCTGTAAATTCTCTTCATCATATCCAAGCTGTTCCATTCGCCGCCAGTAACATACTCGCCACTCCATACAGCAAAGAAGACCCAGTCAGCCTGATAGGCCTTCAACTGTTCCGGTTCCATCAGACTGCCAATTTCCGCCGCAGCAATCATCTTGGTATCGTCCGTAAGCTTGATAAGATCGTTGTATGTGGCAGAAATCGGACCATGGTCACCCTTGGCGTATGTATCCGCAGAGACGATATCCACAACATCGGATCCGGGGTACCATGCCGGATCCACTGAGTTCCACACCCAGACCAAGTTGTTGAGAGAGTGTTGAACAGTGAGACGCTCGTAGAGGATGTGGTAGAGTTTCTTGCATGCTTCGGGACCTTGGGCACCCCACCAGAACCACTTGCCTTCAGCCTCGTGCAGCGGGCGCCAGAGGACGGGTACGCCGGCATCCTGGAGCTTCTTCAGTTGAACTGCGATGGTATCAATGTCCTTGATAAGCGCAGTGTAGTTTGCGTTGGTAGTGTCGACGAGTGCGTCCGCAATGTTGAAGTCGGTAGCTTCGGTGTAGAAGCCACGGTACCAGGGTTGAGCCTCAGTATCGTAGAGGCCAGCTGGAGCGTTCCAGTGCCAGACAACGGTTACCATGCCACCTTTCTCTGCGAATGCAAGAGCACTGGTGGTATCGTTGGAGGAGGCACCCTTGGCGATGCGACCTTCGGTGTAGTCCATCATATCTACGCCGAGGATGGCGGGAGTCTTGCCGACGTTGGCTGTCACCCATTCTAGAGAGGCTTGGTCGTACTGGCCCGAGAGGATGTTCTTGCCGTAGATACCACCTAGGTAGCTCATCAGAGCTTTTGCGTCGGCGTTTGCATTTGCGTTGACCGGAACGGCTGTTATGTTGTGTGGGCCTCGCTCTGCAGATGGAGAGAGCGTGATGGCATCAATCAGATAGTAACCCCAGTTACTCTGAATCTCGATCGTATTGTTGGCATTCTCTTCAAATAATACTTGTCCCGCTGATACGGTCGTCCATTTTGTGGTAGCTGGTAGACTGACTTGCGATCCGGAACCGCCGTTGAGTACAATGTAGGTTTGCTTGTCGCCGTTGGGACCGTTGTAGACGAGACTGAGATCATACAGGCCGGTAGTATTGGAGGGGATTTGAAACGTGACCTTGTCGGTTGCGTCGGAGAAACCGTCTACATATCCGGAGCCTACACAGTGTTAGAAGTCTACAATGGGATATAAGAGAGTACCCGAGGAATGCTTACCTGTGTAGCCTGCTACTGAGGTAGCTACGGTTGTTCCAGAAAGTACTGCGTCCTCAGCCTGGTAGGTCACTGATTGAGCTGCGGTGAAAGTAAAGAGTGCCGCCAGGGCATATGTTGAAGTGAACATGATATCGCCGGTTTGAAGAGCTTGCCCGTGTATGCCCAGATTACATGATGAAGAAGGGACGTTATATATCGAAACACTTGACCCTCTCTACAACAATCCTCAATCTCAATTTCCAACCATATCCACTCTAACCCGGAAAGTTCGGAGCCGCGTCTCCATGCGCGATATGTCAGTTCATTTGTTTCGAAACATTAGCGTGTCTTGAGGCCTTGAACGCATGACTTGGAACGTCGCTCCACAGAGGTCTTCTAGAAAATAGCTGTCAATTCCGCTTGCTGGGCTTGGCTTTGATCTTCTGACTAGCTATCTGTAGATTAAAGGGATCGTGTTTGCCCGTACTAAAAGCCGCCAATGAGGTTGTTCACTGGTGGCTGGTTAATTCATGTCCGCGAACGTCTCTTTCTCAGCGCATTTCTTTATCATATGCGCTACCCAATCTACACTACTGAGCCGCAGCTAGATGTAACTGACGAGAGATAGCAACGCGATACGCGTGAATGGTATGTTGCGATAAGTTTGTAAGAAGCTCTTTCGAAAACATATACGAAAATGAGGGTTTCGTTCATCGGAACGATCGAAATCGTTCCGAGGAACACCAAAAGCTTGTCACATGACACCGTCTAAAACACGACCCAATTCTTCAACACCAGCAAAAACTCAATCCCACCATGCAACACGCATAGCGAAAGAAAAAAGATAAAGTTGTCTCCCCACCATGAGTCGAACAAGGGACCTTCTGATAACAGCAGATATTACAGTCAGACGCTCTAAACCAACTGAGCTACGGGGAGAATGTTTCGTGACGAAACCGTGCTTGTGTTGAGATGGCAAATTTTGCCAGAGTGACTTTATAAAGATGAGACAAGAATGTACAAAATGAGGGGTCGAAGGGCGAAACTGCGGCGGCAGATGGTTGGCTGAACATAAAGGAGTACGCGGTAGAGGTGGGGATGTTCAAAATGAAAAGGGAAAAGTCTGCGGGACTTTGCGGCTGAACGGTCGGGTTCTGGCGAACTCAAAAAGGATTAGCAGGCCTGGATACAAGAAACCCCATCTTACAGATCTTGGTGCGTTCTCGAATCATCAGTTCTTCTTCCTGGAAGCAATGCTTGCTGTTCAGGGTACGCAGAAACGTAAGGTATCAACCTGTAGTCCAATGCATCGCCGAACCATCTCCTCCATATTTTCCTAAATTCCTGCTCTTGGAGTTCGGCCAAAGTTGCGCCCTTTCGCTGAATATGAAGAGTACATGCCCAGATCCTTTTCATGAAGTCGTAATGAGCCTGATCTGGGGAAAACATCTCGTCCTGCGTATACCACGGAATGAGGAATGTGATTCGTGTCACCACGTTCTGCAGCTATCCATGATGCGCCCAGCCATAGGATAGCACCTAGGAAAAGAACACCTCATCCGGTATCTCCGAACTTGATTCACGTGCAAAGGGTTGAATACTTCAAGTAGCATTGTTGCGTATTATCGCTCCATTTGGAAACCTCCAGGAACACGTGCGGGTATCACGAACAGGGATGTTCGGGCAGTGTTTGCGGCCTTCACCTCGCAAGGCTAAAGTTTCCATAAAAATCTTGAGTGAACGCAAATGAATCAGAGAAAAGAGTTTTTTGACTCTATTGTAATAGTGGGCGCCTTTGCGGCGTTCGTTTCGACTGTCGTTCCTACACTGTGCCACTTCTGCGACAGCCTCTCACTCTGCTTAATCACCTTCTCCTCTCACTTCTCTTGTCCTCTTGAGACTCTACACGCCTTTCGAATCCTCACTCTCTTTTGCTCAAGGCCAGTTTCTCAGCAACCGCGTTACATCGACAACTTCTCAACTCTAGCAGCTATGTTGACAACTTCTATCCTCGCTGCGAGCAGCTTCATCGCTCTTGGCTATGCATTCCCTCATCACTTCCATGTCGCAAGATCTACTGCTCTAGCCCCACGAGCTGATTATATCACATTTGGCGGCGACGGGTCGATGAGCGCTGGATGGCCAAAGCAGACTGAGTGGATGTCGTTTGACGATGCTTGGTATGTCCCCATCAAGGAGACGACGTATCACAGACTTACCGTAGTAGGAATGCCAATCAAGACTTCATCAAAGGTTCCTGCAAGCACAACGGCTGGGGCGACAACAACAACGACGCGGAAACACAGGCCATCAAGGACAGCATAGAGTCAGAGTCAGAGGTTTCCGGCGTCCCGAAGGAGTTCATCCTCGCCATAATGATGCAAGAGTCCAAGGGCTGTGTGCGCGCCCCCACCTCGAAGTCCGACACACACAATCCAGGTCTTATGCAAGGCGCGGGTACTACAACTTGTCATCCCCTCGGTCAGAGTCCCATCTCGCCATGCTCCGCCAACGACATCCGCGCCATGATCCACGAGGGTACTGCAGGAGAGGGATTGAGGACGAGTCTGAAAGAGTCGCTTAGTGCTTTCAGTACCACCACGGACGACAGCAAGTACTACATAGCAGCGCGTCGCTACAACTCCGGCTCTCAAGTCACAAATCCAAACCTGGGTCATAGTGCTACGGCGTGCTACGCATCCGATATCGCGAATCGTCTCATCAAGCCTTTTGGACAGAGTAGCTGCAATAACAATGCTGTTGCTGGACTTACCATGACGAAAGGCCGCGAGAGAAACTACGGCGAGAACGACGATAGTGGCAACCAGAAAATCGACCTGGATCAACATCAGACCGACCACAAGCAGGCAACACCAAATGAAGCCAGTGATGTTGAAGCCGGCGATAGTGGCATCCTCGACACCAACGTCACAGGCGCAGCAGATGGCTGTACCAGATACTACACTCCTACGGAAGGCGCCACCTGCGAGTCCGCACCCATTGCTTTCGCCAAGTTGCGTCAGCTCAACTCGAAGCTAAAGGACGATTATTCCAATCTCTGGGCTGGATACCAGTACTGCATGGCTATTTGAGCGTGAATCACTGGCTAGGAGAGACAAACAGAGCTGTCGAGATGTTGCGATTGTTTCTTGGTATCAATTGCTTCCTTCGCGTGGTTCATCATCGTAGTAATCTAAAGTAAGCCTCTACTGACCAGATACAATCAACTGAGTGATATCATCAATCTCCTTCACCGTCGGTGTCAGGTTCTCGTGTCCATCCTTGGTAACGAGCACGTTATCTGCAAAGCATTAGCATATCATCGATACATCTGGTCGTCATAACATACCCTCAATCCTCACACCACCCACACTCCAGTACTTCTCCAGCACACTCTCGTCGATGTACTTCTTCTTCTCCTCATCCTTGAGATATGGCTCGATGATGAATTTGCAGAAGTAGATGCCAGGCTCGACGGTAATGACGCTACGTTCAGGTAGGGTGCCCCTCTTCCTCAGATACCTGAACATGACATCCTTGTCCGCATAGTTGGGGTCACCACCAGAATCGTGAGTGTCCATTCCGAGGTAGTGACCCAGACCGTGAGGGAAGAAAGCTACACTAATCCTCTTGTTGAACAGCTCGCCTGCGTCGCCCTTCAATATGCCCAGATCCAGGAGTCCCTTAATAGCAATCTTGTGAGCAAGCTCGTGGACATGGTCCCACACAACGCCGGCCTTGAGTGCGTTGATACACTGGTGTTGCATATCCAGCACAATCTTGTAGATAGCAAGGGACTCAGTTGTGAATTTACCCTTTACAGGGAATGTGCGCGTGATATCGGAGGCGTAGCAGTCAACCTCACATCCTGCATCCAGCAGCAGAAGATTTTGGTCCGAGATTGGCGCAGCATTATTGACGTAGTGCAATGTCGCGGCATGTTCACCGGCCGCAACAATAGAGTGGTAGGCTTGGTTTTTCGCGTTGCGCTCTACGCATGCCTTGAGGAACACAGCTTCGAGTTCGCATTCGTTCTGCGCTTTCGACGCAGCCTTCATGACAGCTTCATGGGCTGCGGTTGAGATGACGTTTGCTTTTCGAATAAGCGCGATCTCGTAGTCTGACTTGGTGACGCGACAATATTCGATGGCAGTCTTGAGTTGTTTGAACTCCTTTTCTTTATAAGAAATGAAGGTGACGTGATCCGAGACCTGTTCTGGAATGGCATAGATGGTTGATTGAGCTGATTCGGATTGGCTGGCGAGGTGGGAGTTGACGTCCTTGGTTGTTAGACATTCGTCAATGTCATACTTTGCTTTAGCTTCTTCGGGGCTCATAGGTAGGCCAGACCAGATGACCTCGTCGGGTTCTACGGGAGGGATGAAGAGAGTGAGCTTGTCAGTGGCGATTTCATATACCAAATGAGAGTCTGGCAGTTCACATCCGCTGAGGTAGAAAAAGTATCGTCGCTGACTGGATGAAGATAATTAGCTCCGTGCTTCTCTTCGGTCGCTATACCACCTACCGGAAGGGTGCCTCGCCATCGTTGTCCTAAACAAATGAATCAGTGTCTGTTGTAAACCCGAGCATTACTATGGGCACCTACCTCGTTCAACTTCAATTTCTGCGCCTCTAGATAAATTGTTCCGTTCTTGTCACCGCCCTTCTCAATGATCCACTCTGCGACCTTCTTCGCATGTGCTTTGGCTGGGTACTTGCCCTTCAGCACGTCTTCATAGTTTTCGGCAATAGCCATCTTGTGCACGTTTGTCCAGCTGCCGCTCTCTGCAGATAAGGTGTAAAAGCAGGGTGTCGCGATGGCCGAGTGTCTTGTTGGTGACGGTTGACGTGCACGTAAAGTGTGTCGAAGTGAACGGCTGATTTGAGGTAGTAGGGCACGCATGGGGGAGCTTCGAGGAGCTTTGCTGATGTTAGGCGCGACGATAGCTACAGGCCGGGAAGGTGGGGTGGTGGGGTGAGCTCGCACGCGTCTGACGGGTAGCCGCGGTCTACGTGTCGCGATGTTTTAAAAAGGAAGGTGCATCTATTCGTTCCGATTGTCAAAAGATGTACGTCGCAAATCTTCGCCCTGTGAAGCGGATGTCGGGTTGATAATTTTTGTAATACTACATGATCATGTCTAATTTCTCAACCCAGAACAAGTCGTTCAACGCCAATAAACACGCTTGAGCTCCAGACGCCAGTCCGCTATGCCATCATTATTCAGCGCGAACCTATTTTACGCCCCGCGTAGACCAAAAATACCTTAAGACAACCCATTGTTCATACGAGCGACGAGCTGTTTAATGCAATTCGTGCTTTCAAATCCCCAACCCTTAATCTTTCACACAATAAATGGACAGCCACACCATGCGCTAACGTTTATCATCTATCGAAGTCGGTATAGGTTGGTCATTCATCTTCGTCCGTTGCGTTGAGTGGTCGATCGATTATGCTTTTCGAAAAAGGAAGACTAGTCCTGCCAGCGTCTGAGGTACTTGGCCATATCGTCGGTAGCGTGAGGAGCCGCGGCGACCTAAACAACAATCAGTACATCTTCTAGATAGCAAGCAAGTCGCGCATCTCTGCGCACAACAAATGACGTACCGTGTTCTCCATGCTCTTAACAGAGAATGTTTGACTCTGCGTGAGCGTAGTCTGGATGGTCGGTATTGGCAGCTTCGACTTTGCAATCTTGACGCTGCTGGTAGGATACAGCGGCTTCGTGTTCTTGGCGGTAATCTTTGTAGGCGGTACAGGCTGCATGGGCGCATAACGCGTAGGGCCCGTTTGCATTGTGTAAGTCACACCGTAGTCGCCCTCAGCAGGGTCCGCTGCAGCGGGGTCGGTTCCATCAGTCGTTGTGTCTTCGGTTGCTGGTCCAGCGGTGGTGGAGATGTCCTCCGCAGCCTTCTTGACAGTAGGGTTGAGGATGTTTTTGCCTGTGAAGCCAGAGAACTGGAAGCGGTCAGAGTAGGTGACGAGCTGACCACCAGTCTTTCCGACTGCGATCATCTTGATGAAGCTGTGACAGTCGAGTTAGCATCTTGCTGATCTGGGTTGATTGTGGGAACATACTAGGCATTGGCGGTCTTCAAGTCCTCAGACATGCCTACTTCGATCCTACCCGAAGCTGTGTTGCCAGCTGTGAATGCACCGCTGGGTGTAATGGTACCCACTACGAACTATTTCCCATCGTTAGAACATCTCAATGCGCCTCCACGAGTGCCTGTATTGTAACCTACCTGCTCAGAGCCTTCATTTCCTCCTACAATCAGCTGCAGCTGATAAGTCGTCAGATCTGTCAGCGCAGGTCCAGAGCCGCCCTCTTCCCATTTCACGGTAACGGCTGTGCCAGCCGTGAGTTTGTCACCCGCGCTCGGTGATGTGAACTTGACGCCGGCGTTTACAAGTGGAGACAGAGCGGCGAGGAGCGCGAGGGGAAGTAGTATCCGAGTCATCGTGAGGGATTGTGATAGTAGCGAGTGGCGGTCGGGTAGCGGTGTGGCTAGGAAAGCGAGCGTGGAGGGGTGGGTCGTAGCTGCTGTCCGGTAATGGAACGAGGGGCGCGATACACGCAGTTTACGCGTATCTTCAATGCGATAAACAGATGCGTCGAGACGAGGCAACAGTGGAGACAGGTATTGCGCGGTGGTTGTTAGTGTTGAGTAGAGGATGCAGTCTGGAATCAATCAAGCAACATGCGGCGACGCCAGGGGACGATCGTCGTTGCCGCGCACGCTAATCTGCGATTGGCAGGGATTATCGCTCTATTGCGACGCCTCAACACCATGGCAATAAACATGTACACTTCAGTTCCATGGTTGACCACACTACTTGTTGTATTAACGTGCATATCGTTGCTATGACACTTCAAACAGCGTAAACAGATAGCATCCGATTTGCTCCACTCGTCTATCTCCCACTTTGGGGCCGGTACCTGAATCCTCAACATCGGGTCTCCACAATCAACCGCCAAAAGTGGGCTCGCTGCAGCTTTTGTTTGCACGTCGAAAAATTTGACTTTCTTCCAGTACACACCTCTTGGTGTCTATAGTACAGAAGCTTCCCAGCTATCGTGTCCGTGTTTTGCTACCCAAACGCCTTTGTTATGCTAAATGAGGATATCCTTAAATCCGGTCAAAAGGAAACGCTTGCCTTTTGTGTCGCTCAATTCAAACAGCCTGTGCATTCCTTATCTTTGGGCTATTCAGCTTTAGGTTGAATGACGTCGGTAATCTGCATGTCATGGTCGCTGCCTGTCCCGCCTTCTGCAGTTGAAGCGTCAAATCTTTCAGCTTCTCCGGTGTGAAGATTTGGACATCGAACGACAGCAAAAACTCCACACACAGCTCCAATCGGCTAAGTGCTGCCTCGTCAACACCTCCTACTGCAGCGAATCGTTTTTGAGGCCATCGGTGGTCCTCTAGTGCCTTCATTGCGACGAGAGCGCAGGCCAGGATGAGGCGATGCATTGTGCGGTATGTGAGAGGAACGCTCCTATCGATAACGCATAATCGCAGCATGTACGATCCAGCAGCCAGCCAAACAGCAGTAGATAAGGGGCAAAATCTCTGGATGCGGTTCATGTACTCCTCAACACCGACTTTAGGCACTGTCTTGGAGAAAAACTTTCGAGCCATGTTGGCTCGTTGCACGGACTCGGGCTGCGCTCCGGCGCCAATGTCGTGTATAGTGACGGGCTCATCGTGACCCGCTTCGGGTGGAGCTAGTTCGGTGGGTTGATGATTCTCTTTTTCAGCGGGTATAGGCGTCGCTGGCCTGGATGCTGTCCGCCGATGTGATCGAATGAGATGGTTTTCCCTTCCTCCAGGCGTTCCAGGCCGTGAGAGTGGCGGTGTTGCTGGTACGTCGCCGGCTGCATTGGCTATGGCGATTATCGAGCGGGCGATTAATTTCATGGCGGTTTCTCGTGACATGGTCAAAACATCGAGATCGGTGTCATTGGTTGGTGGTGATGGTGCGTCCTGAATGCTGAGGCTGTTGAAATGTGGTAGTACTCCTGCATCGCCTGCCGGGTTGGGTGCTGAGGGAGGATCCATGGTTTGTTGGTTTTGAATGACCGGTGCAAGTACGAGTCGCCTCGGATGCACGGTCTTGTATGGAGGGGCTGCGTGGCACACTTGGATCATTTGGACTTGTGGATATGCTGCCGAAGTCTACCGATATACTTTGCAGGTGGAAAGTGTATCGAGCAAGAGCTGAAGAGATTGATGTAGGAGGTAGTGTATAAAATGTCGGAGGCCTGCAATTGATCAACACAAAGTCCAGCGTAGTGCTGAACATTAGCTTACACTTGGATGTGAGGATCAGCGTGATTAGCGTGACGACTAGGGAGGCTCGTATTCGTAGGGGTTAGAGGGTTGGCGATGTGAGTGTTGATGTATAGAAGGACAATGGAAGATACGATAATCGATAGCCTTGGGGGGAGGCGTTCAGTTTGTAAGGTCAAGTGACGCTAGAAGGATTGCGTCTTGACTTATTGCAGCTGGTCGGAACCTTGATGCAAGCGCCGTCCCGAAGCTCGCTGCCGCGTTGTATAAACGGTGGCCATGGAAGAGTAGCGTAAAGTGGCTGGACGAACCCTGACAAGGCGCGGTGAAGCGCGCCGAGTGCGTTGGCGGGTCACGATGTGAGGGTACGTGGAGCGCTGGAGAGCGTCGACTCACGATGCGAGGCCCGAGAGCGGGTCTCGTGAGTGCGGAACAAGGCTAGAGCGCTGGCCCACCGGGCCGTGACAGTGCAGGCAAAAGACGCGCAGCAGTCTCCCTAAACAGCTTGCATCTCTCGAGGCGACGAGAGAAAGGAAGAGAGATGGTGGATCCAGGCCGTCGTGATTGGCGGTTAATTAGCTGTTAAGTACCCAGCAGCGGGATGAGAAGATGCATAGGTTCGAGCAGTTCCGGGGTGGATTCCGAAAGAGTGCGCGAGTTTGTAGATATCGGGCACAATACTGCGGGGCACCTGCGTGGTTCTGCAGGGTCCGCCGCGCCTTAGAAGAAGCGACGAAGCCCTGGAGACACGATGGAGCTGCCTACTGGACTGTCATGTGAGAGTAATTGCGGAGATGAAGAGGAATCTCGGAGAAATGAAGCACCTGGCCAGACTCGGGTCTATAACTATTGCCTGCTGAACCGCGGCTACCTTACGTTTGTACCTGGGCTCGCCCCCTACTTTCACACTTCATTGCTGCCATCGTGACCATTGTCTCGCAGTTTGTGGCTACAAAGTACCTCCTGCCAATGCACGGCTAACGCACGTCCGTCGCATTGGGACGGCAGGCAATGACAGCACGTAACAGTACACCCTCCCACCACCCTCTGTAGATCTGGCAACACTATGCATGCATCGCGGGACCGGGTCGCTGTATCACAAACTCTACGATCGCACAACTTGCAGCCAATCGACCCACCCTTAAATCACGAACATGCGCACTGTGATGCACCTCCACGTGTTCGCGCAGTCTTGACCGGCCCTCTCACCCTCGGGTGGCGTGTTCCACTCGTCGATAGCCGGACCGCAATGTCACCAAACGATGGATGACAGATGTCAGAGAACCTGGACTATTGTCCGTAGCCATCGCCAATAGTTGATGACATCGACGCCATGGCTTAAATTACCCGGGCTATGGGAGCTTTCGAGGGTCCCGAAACAGACGCCCATGCCCAGCATTTGTACTCTAGCGTGAATGCTACCTTAGCCCTTTGGTCCGCTTGACAGTCGACACACTTGAACGACGGCGTCGCTAGCTTCTTCTACCCAGTAAGTTGCTCATTTACCAGGGATCAGTACGCTCTTCATGATCGAGGCATTTTCTTCTTTGCGACCTTTCCTGCCCATAACGCTCACGTACCGTGTCCTCCACATCCCGCAGCGGCACTGACCCCTCTTTCGCCCGTACTTGGCAGCTACCTATCCAAGCAACAATGACTCTACAATCCGGCAATGGCCACTGTGCATGTAGCACCGTCGTCCCAACAAATGTGTAGTTCTATAGCTCAGCACTACGTTCACGCTACGTGACCCCCGTCCCTGCAGCAAGCTTTCTGTCACGTCATAATGCATCCAGTGGCTTTTCTCTAAACAAGGGTCAACGCAAGTAATTGTAACTCTGAGCACCTGATATAGTCAAGTACTCCGGCGGATCGTTTGCTGTGTTTCAAATTCATGTATGGGGATGTGATAATATATATGCACGTACAAGCCGCCGTGCTTTGAGCGCTTACTCAGATCTCGATGTTGAGCATATACGACTAAGTTTGGGGTACGTACCACTACGCTCTGGCGGAATGACCTCCATGATAAGAACACTGGCCTCAACAATACTCTACTTATAACACAGCGCTATCAACACAATCTACTGATTGAACATATGAAACTGATAAGCTTGTTGCCCACTTACATACGCCATGCTTTCCTGCTATCAAAACACCTTTAGCGGCCAATGTCCATGGTGTTAAACCCGAAGAACATACGGCCTAAGCCAGCACTACCCTCAGCCCGAATGCTGAGCAAAGCTTTTCGACATGTCAGAATATCATGACCGCTGCTAGGTGCTCGACGGTAGATGTGATTTACAAAATCGAGATCTGATATGACAAAGGAAACCAGTGTGAGTGAAGAACACGTCCTACAGGCCCCAAAAGAACATTTCGCCAGAGCCAGGCGCGTCATACAAATGTTCATTTGGATTATGCTGTGATAGAAGCCAGGGAGGGCTTTAACACGGGAAGCAAGAAAGCATTCCAAAGGAGGTAAGAAGAATCAAGCACGATGCAAAATCAAATCTCGCATCTATACTTGACTCACTCTAGCCCTCTTCCTCGTGCTTCCAGGAACCACGCTCGGCCCACCTCGACTCGGCCCATCATCACCGCCACGCTTCTTCTCTTGTTGGTCCAAGACAAGCTGGAGCACATCGTACGAGAATTGTGGGAACTCGAGACACATGGCCTTGAATTCTGGCTCGGCGTCGTGGCGTAGGCTGTAGCTGCGTGTAGCCCAGAAAGCAGCCACCGGCTTGCGGATAGTCGCGTCTTCGGGGTTAGATTCCTTGTATACGTAGCGTGCGTATGCGAGCTCCCCCTTTGCAGTCGAGGCCGTGCGGTGGATCTTCGAGTGTGCGAGGGACTTCAATTCTGGGAGTTGGAGACGATCCGCGAGGGTGTAGATGCGTGCGTGGACAAGAAGACCCAAGCCTTCGTTATCAGTAGACGGCTGCCGCGGGTCCTTCTCGAGAGGTGCGTCGCGTGCGCTGGATGTTTTCTTGGGGAAGTATTCGCCGGTGTAGAGGTATTCAACCACTGAGCCCATAGCATCAACGTCGCAATCTGTATAGACGATCTGGCGAGGCTAGAGACTGTCAGTAAGCGACCTCTGGCTGAGCGAGGACCTGGTAGCGTACCCCTCCTGGCGCAAACTTCTCAACTTGTTTGACGAACTCTGGCGACTTCACGAGAACTGCCTCGTGCGCTGAGTATGTAGTTCGGTCGTCTCCGGATCCCACGATGACTTCGACGATCGGACTCTTCATGAGACTGGTCGCATGTTAGCTGCGCATTCATTCTGTATGTCTTTGACCTTCATGAGGGCAAGGAACAATTCACAATTCCGCAAAGCTAAGGCAATGATTGCGCGCACTATCTCCGGCTGTGTTCTAGCTATCAAGCCTCATGCACGCAACCAGTGCACCCCCGCTCTTGCCAGCTCACCAAAACATCCCCTGGCCTAATGTATGTATACGAGCGTGACTCACTCAGCGAAGAGAACCAGCTTGGGCGTCTCCGGTTCAATCTCAGGCAAGAGTGTTGTCTCTCCCGCGCCAGCTTCAGCGTCGCCCGCGCCCTCCATCTCAATGTCATTGACGGGTGTGCCCTCAATCGGCGTCTGTTGCTCAAGATCCGCCATAACTATTATGATTGGGTATATGCGATAGCGGAGGAAAGTGTGTGGAAGCGAATGAAACTATTCGAAACAAGCTCGAAGATAGCTATGCGGAATATCAATGTCAGCAACCAGAAAATAGTATGAATCGCGAAAAGCGGATAGCTAGAGAGATGGTAGCGCTATACAGAAATCACGTGTCAAAGCGCGTGGAACTACTTAGAGAGCGTTGAGTGGTGGTTGGACACGACCGGGAGCCTTCTTGAGAGCTTGTACGCGTCTTCGAGAGCTGGAGCTGGGGAGCTCTCTCCACGCTAACGCAGGAACAGGTCTTGGCGAGCGTCAGCCAGCATCACACAAACATGTCTGCACCAACAACATAGCAACGACTGGGAGTACAATAGAGATAGGTTGGATTCGGATCTAGAATATGTACATATAACATCGCTACTTGCGTGATATCCAATTGCGACATGGGTAATTTTCAGGTGCTCTAACCAACGCCGCCGATAATGCTATGCTCCATAAATGCGACGAGATTAAAGTGAACAAGGTTCTCAACCGGAGCCAAGGGCTAAGGGGAAGTAGTCGGATCGTCAGACTACAGACGGCCACCCTTCTCGTGGAAGCGATCGCCAGTTGTGGGGACGGGTTTGTCCGCCCGGATAACGTAAAGTAGGAGGTCCTCAAGCGGGATGAAGACGTAAAAGAACTTGTTGCAAAGAAAGGAAAGGAAGACGAAGCAGGTAGCCACCAATGCGTCCATGAAGTAATGGTTGGCCGTAGCAACAATGACTGTCAAGATGAAGGAAGGGTATCCGATTCCTAGAAGCAGGTAGAAGATCTTCCAGAATGCGTTCTTGCGTACTTCGCCCTGTTCCAGGGTGCGGCGGAAAAGACCGGAGTGGTAGATCATGGTCATGCCAATGCAGAAAGAGTAGCCAAAGTGCATCGATGGCATGGCTGCGAGCTGGTTGACGAACTTGCCGCTCATCCATACACTTTGTGCGTCGTCGTGGCGGACAGTGTCAAGGAAGCCGTATTCGGTAGGTAGAAGTCGTGGCGGCATGCATGGGTATACAACAAAGGTCATAAAAGCGCAGAAGTTGGTCAGGGTAAGGGTCCGGCGGGCGATGGCAAAGGTGTCAAAGGACGGTGCGACGTAGTAGTACCAGCAAATGAATCTTGGAGAAATTAGCAAAGATCCAATACGTTCTTCAACGGCAAACTTACCCAACCGTTCCAGGAATGTGAATGAGCGCATAGCACTTGTTCAGCACTGTAAGAGCGTCTTGGTGTCCATGCATGAACCACTGTTGGACATCTCTTTCGCGGACAGGGAATAAAAATCTCAGGAAACCATATTCTTCCGCTTCTAGTACTGCGATTCCATGTTCCTGTGCTACGTCCCAAATTCCTCGCCCGGCGAAGAGCTTGGCCGATGCAATGGCGGTCATGCGGTAGAATGCGTAGTTGATGACCCAGTAGAACATCTCAATCAAGAATGGGAAACGCTGCAGTATGCGACTGTGTATATTGTTTCGGAAGCGCGATGTGCTGGGTGTTGTGACCTTCCACCAGAGGATATTGCGGACTTTGGGTGCGTTGGGGTTCTTGGTCGCGCTGATCTCATCGAAGTCGCTGTCGCTGTCTGATTGCAGAAGGCGGTCTGTGGATTCGTTCGGTGTGTTGTCAAGATAACCGGTCCGCTGTGATGATCGACCGAAGATCTTGAAGTCTCGTTTCCGTGTCATGAACATGGCGAAGAAAAGGATACTGGCGACCATCTGCTCGCATGCCCCTGTCAGTATGCCATACTATGGGAACTCTGGTGTCGTTCAGGGTACGTACAACTGGTTCGCACCATCCTGGCAGCTTCCAAGCTGGTTTGCTGTTCCATTGGCCGTCGTCTGGTAGGGTAGAGTTTGCCATGTTGTGTCGCGTGCGTGCAAGTTCGGAGCTGTGTCGCCTAAGGGGTCTGCGGGATGCTGCTTGTTGATACTCGTGGAATAGAGTATGCTGCTCAAAATGGTCCAACGGGAGGTGCACTTGTCGGCTCTATTTTCTCCCGGGTACGCGCGGAGCCTGGTGGTCGGGCTCGAGGTATGTCGACAACACAGGTAAAGGAGTGACAGGAAACAAAAGAGGGGAAAGGGTTCAAGACCAAAAGTGGAGAGTGGAGGAGTGACCGCTTGCTTCACTCGATGCTTAGCGGACCTATGATGGTGCTTGCCTAGAAGTTCGCGTTGAAGCCCGGATTCTGGCAAAGGAGGTCAGACGTCCTGATCCAAGCGTGCGTATGCGTATCAAAGTCCCACTTTTTCACCTCTAGCGGCTTGGACCTGCGCAGCGGCGCGCAAGCCGCTGAGGCACAGGCTTCCACCCATCGTCTTTCTCTTTGGCCCATCTCCATCTGATGCACATGCCTCCGCCATTGTCGCTACCATCCGTTGCAGTGTCGCGTGCTCATCGCTGGCTGTGCACGCGACCACCGCTGAGGTTTGCTGGCGCCACTGGCATGCCACCGGTATAATCATACAGGCTTGGGGTAAGCGCAAGGCATTGTGACGTCAATTGCTCATTTCGTCGGGGCGCAGTTGAGCCGTACACCGTAGAGCAAAGAAAGGAAGCAGGAAGCGTCAAAGCAAGTGCTCGCCTAACACATGGCCTAACCCGGTTGGCTGCCCCCCAGATCTTATGACATGCAATTTCAACATGCCCATCCTCATACTGTGCTTACTACTGTACTCGGTGCCTCAACACTGCCACTCTTCTGCCTTGGCAGCTCAGCGGATTGGGGCGGATAGAACTCCTTGGTGTTGTGAGGATGCTGTCGCTACATTGCATCTCGGATTCGGATCATTACTCTTCCTCCGACCCACTGAGTAGCCGCGCCGGAGCCCCTGAGCGCAAGGAAACTTCAGCGAACATCTCGACAACGATGGGCAGTTTTCAAGCTATTGCTTGATCTTAGTAGAAGGGGCCTGAATTGAAGCGGATTTGCTTGGCGCGCAAAGGCGGTAAAGCGCCAACAATAAGCATTGTCTAAATTTGCCGGTCAATCTCCCTACCGAGGCCCGGGCAGCCACATTTCAGCCCTGGCGTTTTTTACGGGACCCTAGCACATATACGAGAAACACAACACACTGTCTCGACGTATGTGTTCACCGCGTTTCGCAAGGACATCCCCCTGACATGAGGCCGTTACCCGATCGCAAAATCTGTTGCGAAGACTGAATTGTAGTGACGTTCGGTTGCTACTCTTCCATTTCCAAGTCGGTAAGCGAATATTAGAACTACTGAAAGTCCCGAAGGCTCCGGCCGAGCATAGTTTGTATGAGAGTCGAAAAATAGGTCACAATATTTTCATCTCCGGTCATCTTCTGCTTTCAGTCGTTCCTTCAGGGTGCGTTCAGAAATATCTCTTGGGGAGGATACAGTAGAGATAGAGCTCATCAACAATTGACTTTCCGTCTTGAACGAATGAAGCTGACGCTCGCCGTCCGCTTGCGACGAATGGAAAATAAGCACGCGTGACATTCGCGCCACCAGCACTGTTGTATCAAAAGTCTCCAGTTTCTTGTCTACGCGTCGTCGGGAGTCATTGATGGACGTTTTCGGGCTTGCATCATTGCCTCTTCGATTGGATAGTTTGCTACATCATACCCCTAGTTTTCTTGGGCACTTCAGTGTATCGTACGATCCTGTCACTTACAAGAAAACGGAATGTTTATCAAGTCACAACTTTCATCTCGACCTCGGATCATGTCGTACCCGGAGCCTAGTGTGTCATGAAACCAAGAGACCTCCGACTGCAGATTCTGCAAACGCCCACTCAGTTGCGCGAACGTCCAAACAACTCCCTGATCATTTTGACATCATCTCGGCCTCCGATGGTCGTTGTGGCTTGGGCCTGAGGCTCATGGCTGCCATGATATCCGGGCACTACTCTGTATTGGGCCACTGAAACATTGCCCGCCTCACACCCCTAGCATGCATATATGTATCCCCGCCGAGGAAGCGAGCTTCAACACTGCAATACTCCTGCAGCCTGACCTGCTACATACTCTCCGACGGTTCCTGTCAGGCCAAGACTTTGACGAGCGGATCCACGCTTCGGTGCTTCTTTCTCGTCTTTCATGAATCTGATTGGTCTTTTCCGTGCTGCGCCTCATCGCGCACATGGATCTGGCCCGGTAACGTCTACGCCAAGCACTGTCAATGCTATCTAGACGGCGGAGAGACAGCTGTAAGTGTTCGAGAGAGGTGGGGGAACAGTGTCGTCGTCACCCTGCCTAGCCGCCTAGCCGCCTGAAGGCATCCTTGACAAGGCGAAAACGATGCCGGGAATCCATCAAACACCACCAAGTATGGAACTGCTCCAGATGATCTGTTTGCTTCTAGGGGTACGGCCTGAATCTTCTCCATGCCGTAAGAGCCGATCAAGGTACATATATCATGAAGTCCCGAATCTAACAAATTCTGCCCACTCTTCATCAAGTCGTCTTCAAACAACCACATTCTTTTCTCCAAAGTGCCGTGCACTAGTGTTTAATTTTATTGAGCTGAGCTCTTCATTCTCTCTTTTTTCCATTGTAATAACGAAGACTCAAGTTCCATTACTGTCCTTCTAGATCAACCCAAACACCCATAATGAAGACCATATACCCGCTTCTTACGCTCCTTTCGGCAGCTGCCGTCGCTGCCGGTCCTCTTCCTAGGAACGCAAAGCTGGCTGCTCGTATCAACATTGACGTTCCGTCCCGGGTTGTAGCGCGCACCGAACATCCGGGCGAGGCTGCGCCCGCCCCAGCAGTTGATCCGGCTAAGGCTGCCGCTGATGCTATGGAGTCAATGCATGTAGCTGAAGCAGAGGCCAAAGACAAAGCCCACCAGGAGGCCGCTGCAAAGATGGAGGCCGAGCATCAGGCAAAGGCCGAAGCAGAGGAGAAAGCACATCAGGAAGCGGCAGCAAAGATGGAAGCCGAGCACCAAGCCAAGGCAGAAGCAGAAGAAAAGGCTCATCAAGAGTCTGCCGCTGCTATGGAAGCCATGCACGTTGCCTCTGAGCAGGCCAAAGCTTCCGCTCACAAGGCCTCCGCAGATGCCATGGAGTCTATGCATGTTGCGTCGGAGAAGGCTAAGGATGCAGCCCATAAGTCCTCTGCAGACGCCATGGAAGCCATGCACGTTTCCAAGGAGTTAGCCAGTATCTCAGCAGCAGCCACTACCACCGAAGAAGTTGCAGCGACAACTACAGCCGAGGCCATCACTCACGAAACTGTTGCGCCAGAGACTACAACTATGGTCGAACAGACTGCGGCCCCCATGGTCACCCAACATTCCATGCCACCGCCTCCGCCTGCCGCTGAGATGCCTCCTCCACCGCCTGCTGCGGAGATGCCTCCTCCAGCTGAGATGCCCGCACACACAACTCAAGCAGCACCAGAACACACCATGCCTCCTCCACCTCCTCCTGCCGAGATGCCACCGCCAGCTGAGATGCCGGCTAAGGAGACGCAGGCGGCGCCAGAACACACTATGCCCCCTCCCGCTGCTGTCACTGTTGTTCCTGAAGCTCCTGCGGCTGGTAACATGTCCATGACCCACCCAGCACCACCAGCGCCTATGGTCACTGAGAGCTTTTCCTTAGTAATGGGCGAGGCCGCGAACTCGACCAAGCTGGTCGCTTCGTCCACTGCAAATGCTACTGCGCCTGCGGCCACCGAGACGCCCAACGCGGCTGAGGAGGAAAAGAAGAAGGCTGAGGAAGAGAAGAAGGCCGCTGAGGAGCAGGCCAAGCAACAAGAAGAAGCTGACAAGAAAGCAGCCGAAAAGGAGAAGAAGGCGCAAGAGGAAGCGGACAAGAAGGCCAAGGAAGAGGCTGACAAAGCTGCTAAGGAAGAGGAGAAGAAGGCCAAGGAGGAAGAAAAGAAGGCTGCTGAGGAACAGAAGAAAGCCGAGGAAGACGCTAAGAAGAAGGAAGAGGCTGACGCTAAAGCCGCTGAGGAAGAGAAGAAGAAGCAGGAAGAGGCTGACAAGAAAGCTACCGAGGACGAGAAGAAGCAGCAGGAGAAGGACAAGGCAGAGCAAGAGCAAGCTGGACAGCAAGACGGAGCTGAACAAGACGACAAGGAGGGTGACCAGCAAGACGAAGCTGAGGAAAGCGACGACGAGGGCGAAGCAGACCAGCAGGACGACGCTGCTAAAGCGGAGCCAGTCCCTGCTGAAGAGCAGAATGGCCAGTCTGCAGCACCCGCGGTACCAGCCCCTGCTTCTGGCGACGCTGTCGTCGAGTACCCAGCTGGGTTCCTCACCTCTTCCGCTCGCCGGCGCGCTGAGATGGCTAACATGCCTATGAAGCGTGGTATGAGGGTCGTCGCCTTCTAATCCATACGAGAAGCTGAATGTTCAAGATCTTGAGATTTAGTTAGAGGCGCGCATCTGGACATGCACAAGATTTAGAAGATGTTTGAGTATGTAGTGTTTTGAGTAGATATGAGTAATTACAATGAGAAAAGTCACTACTACCTAAATGAGATATTGCTCTGTAGCTTAGATATTCACTAATAAAGTAGTAGTATTTATCTCCAGGAACAATTGTTGGAAGTACAACCCATAGGAAAGTTCCTCATGACGCCGGAGTAGAGGCTAAGAAAGGACTAGCTTCTCCCACTTCTTCTTCCCCTTCAATGACTTTCCGCTTTTCTGCTGAGTGCTTGGTGTCTTACCTACACCAGTCGCATACGTCTGCTTGGTGTCACTTGCCTTAACTTCAGTCTTGCTAGCCTCAGTCTTGCCTCTGAACGCAGCAGTAGCCATGCTGCTGCTTTTGATGTTGGCCATGCTCGTCTTATGCGGCCTTGACAAGGCTGGAAATGCGTGATCTTGGCTTGCCCTTGCCTGTGCTGAAGCAGGTGTTGTCGTGGAACGAATCTCGGCCCATACACTTTTCGGTGGAAGAAATTGAGGGCATATTGAAACTAGTAGGTGGTGACTGTAGCTTTGTGTGGTCTCCTGAGGCGTTGACTGCGCTTATTGAAATTGAGGTCGAGACACTCGTCACTTGACCACCACTAGTATCATCTTCATTACTCTTTGAAACAGCTGACACATCGCTCTCCTGATCATCAGATTGCCCTTGCCAGTTGTGAGGCTTTACGAATTCCCATAGATTTACTGAAGGGGGCAGGCGCGATCGTTTTGATCGTCTTGGGACATGTGGCGGTGAAGCTTGCGACGGATCGACCCATGAACGTCCTACTTGAGAGGCCAGGTCTTTAGGAGGCTGCTTTTGTGCCGCTTGTAGCAACCGGTTCCTTACTCTAGGGTCTGGATGAGTTGACGCCATGTCTCGAGCAGACTCCCCTTGCCCAGATGCATCGGGGTTTGCACCTTGCGCTAGCAGCGTCTCGACGATTTGGTAGACCTCTTGATGCAGCTCCCTCTTACGAATCTCGCCTCTGCAGGTATCATATGAGATAATGTTGTATAGCGCCGAATCAAGGTAGCCCGTCTGTTCCATTTGGAGCTGTGTTTTCAATTGAGCGAGATAATCGACAACCTTGACGAGCTTTGCGGCTACAGCTAGTTCCATGATAGCTGCAATATAACCTTCCTGGTGCCACTCGGTTGATGTCACAGACGGCAACCGCCGTAGGATGACATGCTCGTATTTCCTAACCAGTTCTGACGGAAGTGATCGGAAATCTCCTTCAGAAGCCACCCGAAAGAGCTCCTTTGTGACGGAATCACTGGGCTCATTGACGGAATCCAGAGCTTGCAAAAGCCGTAATACAATATGCTCGTGTCGCTCGGTTATGGTTACAGAAAGTATTTGAAGGCTGTCCTGAACGACCGGGCTCGCGCCAGCTTGCAGGAGCAGTTGTACCAGACCTTCGTGACCGTGATATGCTGCATGTAGAAGTGGCGTAGATACAAGTGTGCGTAACTTTTTCTCGTAACAACACACAATATTGCGTGCAGAGATTGCGTGGACGTCTGCACCAAAATGCAGGAGCAGTTTGGCCATCTCTACGTCACCATGCGATGTAGCGATTGATAAAGGCGAAAATGTCAAGCACACCTCGCTAAAGCACACGCAGTGCATAGAACACTGAGGACTGTAGAATCTGAGCCTCGGTTCGTGATAAATACGTGCTTCCACATCCGCGCCCCTCTGCAATAGTCTTTTTACCATCCCTATCCTTCTCTTGTCAAGAGCAGATTTCATCAGCCTGACACTCCGCGTGCGTACCTCCTCGCGCAGGATGGCGTCCATAACAAGAGGATAGAACCGATGGCTTGCTTGTGCGAGTTGGCTTAGATATATATTTCCCCCATTTCCCGGATCTCCCAGATATCCTGGATACGCAAGGTTTCCCAGATGCGCAAAGTTCCCCAGATACGCAACGATTCTCAGTACGATATCGTCTGGTAGAGCGGCGAGTCTGCTGACATGTGTTCGAGAATAGTCGAGGGCGAAGTCGAGAAGGCGGTGGTTGACTTGACTGAGGCGCCGGAGGTAGGCAGGGCCGAGCAATGCAGCAAGCTCGAGAAGAAGCTCATTTGGGAGCTTGAATAGTCCTTGTGATACGTTCGCCATGTTGTAGTTATGGGTCCGTCTATGGAGTCAGGGAAAGTGGAATCGTACGTCTCGGGAACCAGTTCAGAGATGGTCACGTCAGTTGCTTATAGTACCGTGTACACGAGTCGTCTGAATGTGTGCAACGATGGAATCGTAAGATCCATTAAATGGGAGAGAAAGACTTGCTGACGCGATCGCGATATGGTCTGTGCACAAGAGTAACTTCCCCTACAGCTGGTGCCTATACAGCCTGCATCAGTGCGTTCTGATTAGATCAATGGCCGCACTACATACAAGGGAAAGAATGAACAGTATGGAAATGATAAGCTCTACCTTGCAGCTCCTAACAGAAGAACTTATAAAGATAAACAGCATTGTAGACTTCTAGATCTTCTATCCACGCCTACATACCTCTTGATACGCTTTATTGTAGTAGGACGGAGTACTACCTAGGTATGGTCTGAAGAGATGTTCAGTTTCTCTCTTTGATGTAGTGGCTGTACTACTCACTCACTTATCATTGTTGTGACTTCTTATAACTTTCGAGCTTAGGCTTGAGTCTCGATGTGCTTTATCGCCACAGACATTAGTACTAGACTGGACTCATGCTTGCATGTGGAGAGTGATCAGAATCAAGAGGTAAATGCAATGTGATTCTCCGAAATGCCCATCCATACCATGCTACCAAATGCTAAAGTCGACCTGGTATCCCCGCTCTTAAACAATCCAACTTGCACAAAAACGCCTAAAATGGGAGATGTTCACAACCTGTCTTTACTGCAAATTTCCAAACAAACCCCAGATCGTCCATCATGAAATGAATCACGACACAACCACACAGATTAACGCCAACCAATCCAAAACATGAACGCTTGCTCAGATATGAACACCCACAAAACGCTAAAAGAAAGCCTAAAAGAAGGAGTTGAGAATGAATGAACAGACACATACAGAGACATTAAAATGATACTAAACTTGGTATGAAGACAGATAAAATGAATGGCAAAGTAGTTAAACGGTGTGACTTGATGAATGGAAAGGAGTAACGAATGAACGCTCTCAATGTCAAACTTTTGGTCCTTGCGAACCGAGACCTAAGTCTTCTTCTTCTGCTTCTCATGTTCGCGCATGGAAAAATCGATGGAGTGCTTAAAAGGAAATGGACTGAGAGAGGTAGGCAGAGAGATCGTTCGATGCGCGATGTTTGTCATCTTCGTCACCGTCGGACTCTTCTGCTGGTGACATGTAGTCATCGAGGAAGGGGTCGTGTTGTGAAGCCTTTCGTGGCAGCTTATCCTTAGATGATGAGCCGACAGTGCTTGTTTTCTTAGATGCTTTCTTCGAAATGTGTTTGGCTTCGGCTGAAACAACATCCATGGAATCCACGGGTTTTGGACCTGTGTTTGAAGAGACTGGAGTACGACTACTGGCTGGTCGGATGGTGGTGTTCGAGTTCTTCTCTTCCAAAGCTTTGTCTTGAACATCTTCAACCTTCAGTACATTTGACGGTCCAACACTGGGTATTGGTGGAGGCGGCATCGATGTGCGCGCCTCTTTCTGCTTCTCTTTCTTCTGCGGCGATGCTGGGATGGTAAATATCGGTATGGGCTCTGGCTTAATCTCTAGCTCAGCTCCACGGACACCATCGCCAAATACTGGGCCACTTTTCTCATCCCATAGCCGCTCGTCGATTCTTGCCTCGTCTTCACTGGAGAAGTTTAGGTCTTTGATGCTTTCAATGCTTTGGCGCATGCGCTCGCTTTCGAACGATCTCCGCTCAGGCTCGCCAAAGCCAGAATCTTGATGCAGTGGCATACGGTATCCTTGTGCGACTGAGAAACCCGTTCCAGTTCTCCGCGAGGCTTCCGGACGGTCGAAGACGGAGAAACCAGTGCTGACCCGTGATGGGGGTGCAGTGTTGGAAGCGGAAGAGTCCATGGCAACGTCGTACTCCAGGTTGGCGAGCACGGCAGAATCAGGTATATGAAACTGCCGGCCCTCGTAGTAGTCTGGCGTAGCATCTAGCTCCGAGGGGGTGTGATCTGGTGGTCCTTGTGATAGCTCATGCACTCGACTGCTAAAGGAAGTCTTGTTTCCAATCTCTCGGTCACGGCCGCGGTCAGACGATTCTTGTAGACTGCTTTCCATGGAATGTGGCTCAGTTGGCTGGAGCCCACTGACAAAGGAGACCCTTAGAGGAGTGTCTTCGGCTGATCTGCTACCTAGAAATGAATTCTCCATCTCACTCGGTGGACCGGTGAGGTGTATATCTTTCGGCTCCTGTGTGGTAAAGTCGTGGACGTCAAGGTCGGCGCATCCCCTTTGGACAAGTTTGGTATCACCATCGATGTAAATTTGCTCCCATCTCGTCTCTCGACTGGCTGGTAGACTTGCAAGCTCATTCTCAAGTTCTGAGTCGTCGAGCGACATGACGGAACGGTGAGCAGGGTAAGGCGAGTATTCACTCCGTCCAGTCCTGTTGCCAATGCTCAAAGGGCCAGGGGAGCGTCCACGATCTGAGCCGTTGTTGGGAATGATATATGAGCCAGAAGATGCGGGATACTCTGTACGGGGCACATGAATCTCCTCGAACGACGACTGCTGCCGTGAGTGGCGGCGGTGTTTCGATATGTCCTCGAGATCAACTGCCGTCCTGGGGTCGATATACTCCTTGTCGCTCCTGTGCGTAGAGGCGCTGTTTCTGATAGCAGCCTTGGGCTTAAAATCTCTATCTAGTACATCCTCTGGGAACCGTTTGAGAAGGTTTGCTGCTGATGGTCTCGCTCGGGGCGAGTCACTAAGGCAGGCTCTGATGATGTCGCGAAAATACACTGGAACATCGGTGTTTGGCCGATCGAGTGTGCGGGTCAGTGGCTTTTGCTGGCGCTCCGGCTCGTCTTGCTGTTCTGCTAGCGCCCACAGCACCATACCGAGTTGGTAGAGATCCGACTTAACACCAATATATATCGATATTCGTTGTCCGCTTTCGATAAGCTTGGCTAGCTCAGGTGGTTCCCAGCCGACAGGGCAGCCGCGACGGTTGATATCAATGATTTTCGCATTGTCGTCGTTGTCTATGACGATGTTGGAGAGTGTAAAGTCGCCTTGTACAAAGCCGGCTTCGTGGATCTCGGATAAACCTTCGATGATCTGTCGTGCCCATCGTTCACGTCGCTCCCAGTAAAGTTGGCCTGTTGGCTTGAAGTCATAGATCATATCCACCAACGCGCCTTGCTCAGCATAGCTGATTAGCAGGCCTTTAATAAGCTCGTTCTGCTCGTCAACTATCACACCTTCGAATCTGATGACGCATTTGGATTCTTGCACGCTGATCAAAGCATTGATCTCGTACAGAAACTCTTCGACTGCATCTGGGCCGGGAATCTCCTTCTTGATGTATGTCCTGTTATTGACCGAGACTTTGTACACGAAGCCTGAGATGTGAGAGTCGAAGGTGACTGCGTTCTCCCGGAAGCGCTTGCAGTCTAGGTGCTCGATTGCTGACGTGGATGGGTACGGAATGATCTCATTAATATCCTCAGTAACGTGCACATGGAGTTGACCATCCGTTGTTTCGAGCTTGAGATTCGTGACAGTATCGTAAAATTGAATGCTCGCCAAGGAGTCACGGATCGCTTCGTAGATTCGGGAGCTCTTATCGCGCTGGTAGTGCAGCGTCTTGAGATCAGACTCGAGTGAGTCGGGCTCTAGGTGTCTGTAGTCGCACGATACTGTAACTCTCCTCCATTTGTTTGGCTGCTCGGCGAATGTGACGAAGAACTTTTCGCGATCCGACATGTCTCGGAAGTGCATGCTGAGGTTCAGGATCCACTTGGCCTCGAGCTCCTCCTGTAACTGTATATCGTCAATGTCCGAGCCTGAGCGATGCGAGCCGTGTTCCGAGAAAGCATCGGCTACCTCCATTGGCGGCAGGGGCGGGGGCGGCGGCCTCCCTACTGGAGGCGGCCCCTCGACGGTGGACATTTCGCCGGCAGACATGTAGTCTTCAGGTTCTTCTATGCCGTAATCCACCTGCCGTGCGCCTGCGGGTATGTTGGAGTCGGGTCCTCCGCCAATTGTGCGTTCCCCGCGTTTTATATCTGCAAATGACTCAGCCGCTCTCAACGATGCCGCTCGCAGTGAGTCGGCCTCTCGCAATGACTCGACTTGGAATGATTTGACTCCTCGCAATGAATCCATCTCCCGCAATGACTCCTTCTCCTTCTCACTGTTGCTCTCATTCGGACTCAGGACGTCAGGGGCAGACATGGAAGGCATGGACATTGGAGGCGGCGAGGGGTTTCGTTTCGAGGGGACGGAGCTCTTGCGGTCTTCCGAGACAGCTCTTCGTGGTTCGGTCTCGGGTACCTCGAGCAGATTGTCTCTCTTCTCGCTCTGCATGCGCTTAAAGGTCAGGGGTCTAGGCAGCCCTGGGATGACCTTCTTGCTGCCTCTCCTCCCCAGCAGCCCACCACTCGAGTGCGGCCTCTTCATCTCCTTCTTCTCCTCCTTGTTCTCTTTATTGGCACCAGCCGCCTGCTTGGCAAACTTGGTGGGCGAGGGCGGCGGAGTGTGCTCGTCCTTCTTCAGCCAGGAGCCGATCTTCTGGAAGTTGAGGCGGTCCCACATGCTCCTGTGCTCGGCCACTTCGGTGCGCGCACGCTGCCGGCTGGCACTCCTGCTCGTGTCGCCATTGTCGGCTGATAGCAGCGGCATCTTCTGGTAGTCAGGCTCGGCTCTCCCAGCCTTCTTAACCCCCTCGGCCAGCCTTCACGGTGCGAGGAAGGAGCAACGCAGGCAGGCGTGAGGTGAGCTGCCGTGTGGTTGCGCTGCGGGGGGAGGTCCCTTGTCGGATATGGATGGATTGGATTGATGCTATCGATTTGGCGCCGGCTGCATGCTGTGTCGCGGTCGTGTGTAACTGTGGCTTCCGACGTCCATGGATCTAGTTCATGCTCCGTGCCACTCTACTTCCCTCGCAGATTTCGACGGCTGCAAATTCTGCACGACAATCTCAGTGGTAATGACGAAAGTACCGTCTGTGTCTAATGTTGACGCCCAAGCGACATGCGCAGCTGTTGGCGCCTAACCCTAATGACAGACAAACGGACCGTGGTTGGCGAGCAGCGACGCTGCTGATGATGAGGCTCAGCGGCGGAGCAGGCAGTAGTAGGGCGACTTGGGGCAGGCTGACGTCCGGATGCGAGTGGAGGCGGGCGAGGGCGGCGGCGACGACGACGCGATGCAATGTGCGATGATGAGTCGTCCCAAGTAAGATGGGATGGATGCGACTGAGGCTGGGGCCGTCGGACCAATCAGCTCAGCTAAGGCACAAGTCCCCAGGCGGGCGAACGGTCGAACACGGCGTTAGCGTATTCCAAGTAAAATGCAGCAAATCAAATATTCCAGAGGCGAGGCGTCGGCACCTCACACACCCCTAAAGCCTTCGGTCCCAAGTCTCATGAGCAAAAGAGAAGCGGGGAAGGGAGACAAGAAAGAATAATATTCAGAGAGAACAAATTTTGCGCTGTGCAGCTGCCCCCTATGTTAGGCCATGTATCTTCTGTACAGCTGGCGGTCAAGCGCCAACACCACATTGGACAGAAAAGGCCCTCTGCCTGCAGCATCCGCAGCAGCAAAAACCCGAATCTGGTCCCTCGATCGTCAAATCAGGCACGAGTGCGCCCTGGGTCCCGCCGTGACATACCACCGATGACATACTGATTGGTTCCTGCTCGCGTGTGACAGCCACTCTAACAACCTGCGGTGAGAGTCACACACATCTCACCGTCGCATCTTGCTCTACTGCGTCGTCAACCACCCTTCCCTCCTTCTCCCTCCTCAACCCTGGAAAAAACCAGTATATTAAACCCAGCTGTTGGTCGCTTTGCTCACCCTAGCTCAACCGTCGCCCCTCATCAATTCTTCAAATCACGATATGAGCAAAACCCCTCATTTGGGCCTGCATACATTAGTCCACGCGTAGACGAGGGCAGCTACTGCACCTCATGGTACTTGCGGGAAGGTACTCCGTCGTCGCAATGAGTACACGAACTGCCCCACTCAACCTGTCGCACAGAGTCCGTTCCGGCAAGCTTCGAGTAAAGCTGCTCCTGCACGTCGGAGGGATGTCGCTCGCTAATGTATCTCGATCCTTCACTTGCGTTGTGGTTCCGCCTCAGTTCCCAACAATTTGTAGACAGCCATGGCGAAGCATCGAGGCATTGACAAAGGACCTACACCGTGATATACGCCTCACCCAGCCCCTTGCGCCTCTAAACACTTTTTCCCCAGCCCTGTTACAAGTTCTCTCATTCACTTCACCGGAGCGCGCGATGCCGCCGCACCATAGCCTCCCCAAGACGCCGACTTCGACAATCTGGACCAAAAACAAAAGTGAAGCTTCCACCGCAAAAAAGTCTGACGACGACTTCAGCTTGCTCTCAACCCCTGACTATGATTCGTTCCCTCCAGTTCGCAGTATGCGTTGTCCCTTCTTCGTACTACATATACAAGGCGCCCGTTGACACGTCAATGTGGTTCATGCACCAGACGAAGGAGTCGAGGGCTAACGCACAAGAGCTGCGCGTAAGGCGCTGAAACACAACCACATGCACTACCAACAGACGCCGCTGAAGCGTTGGCATATTCTCCTGTTCTTCTTTAGCCCCATCGTTTTGCATGTGGCTTCAGACATGTGGCAGTTGCGTCACAGACTGTATAATGTTACGGTGATATGCACTGCAGTGCGCTAAGCATATCGCGGCATTCTTGAAATTCATCTTCTAGGCCAAGGAGACTCGATTGATAATGATTACATGGTGTAACCGTCACGAGAACTCCCGTTGCAGATACGCGCAGTATTCCACGATCCCCCTGCCACGCGTGGTGGGGTTCATGCACGAAAGGTACGGAAACCTACGAGGGGTTGGGAAAACACATCATCGGTACGTACCTGAGACACTGCCAGCGAACGGTCGAGACCCTGAATATGTAGCTTAAACGATGCTAGTGTCGTTAGAAATTTTGCGTACCACGGCAGTTGAACGTGAAAATAATTTTGTATCAAAGCCAGCGTAAGTGACACGAGTAGTTAGGTACGGACCGTCCCGCTGTCAGGATTTTGGAAAGCGGAAGAGCATAGAAGGGATCATGCTGGATATGCTTCCTTCTTACCCGCTCACATATCGTGACCATCTATCACTTCGCTCATCTTTCGATGCTGGACCGCACATTGAGAAGAGAGAATTGTTATCATTCATTATCAATGCAGTTCAATCGTAATGGCGCTTTGGCCAATGCTTATGCAAAAAACGCCCTTAATGCGTTGCGCTGCTGAGCTCGCTGTTCGCTATATCTTACACATATCCTGTCCTAGAGGCGAATCGCTCAGTCGTCGTCCTCACCAGACTCTTCCTCTTCCTCTTCCTCTTCCTTCTTCTTCTGCTCACGCTTCTTGCGGTCGCCCTTCTTAGACTTAAGTTCCTTCTCCCACATCTTGTTTGCGGCGTCTTTGTCGAGGTCTGGGAAGACAATGTCGAAGACTTCCTTGTACCATTGCACAGGACGACCTTCTATGCCTTCTTTGATGTTCTGCGATGTGTCAGCAAATGCACTGTTCGTCATTCGAAGTGGGAAAACATACCTCGGGCAGCTCGAGCCAGTCGCTCATGTTGTCGTGTGGGAAGATGACCGTCTTTGCGCCTGCTCTCCGTGCAGCAACAGTCTTTTCGCGTAATCCACCAATTCTCAGCACCTTACCAGTAAGAGTCAGCTCACCAGTCATGGCGACATCGTCCCTGATCTTCTTATCAAGTGCCAAACTGAGCATGCTGGTCGCCATGGTGATACCGGCGCTTGGTCCGTCCTTTGGTGTACCGCCTTCGGGGCAGTGGAGATGTATTCTGGCGTGCTCGAAGAATTTGTTCTTGGGGAATTCGCGGGCAAGAATGCTCTTGGCGAACGAGTACGCTACGCTCGTCGACTCCTTCATGACGTCTCGAAGAGATCCACTGCGCTCAAGACCAGGTGTTGATGATGCTGAGAGTGCGTTCTGAAGGATAGACTCGATGTAAAGGGCTGAGCCACCCATTGATGTCCACGCTAGACCCATAGCAACACCAGGTGGCGTGAAGTCGTAGAGGCGATCTGAAGTGAAGATAGCTGGTCCGACGTAGTCCTTCAGATTGTCCTTGGTGATGGAAACGTGAACAGAGTCTGGAATCTTGAGCGCGACGCGCGGCTTCTCCGTTGTCTGTTCTTCGATGTTCTCTGGAGTTTCTTTGAGATCGCTCTTGTCCTTCTCCGATTCCTTTTGCGCAGCCTTGCCCTCTTCAGTAAGCGCTGCAGCTTCTGGGAGTGCGTCTTCGCCTACATCGGTGACAATCTTCAGCGCTGACTTGCGGTATACCTTTTCGATATGCTTCTTAAGGTTTCGGACACCAGACTCGCGACAGTACTTGTTGATGAGTTCAACAATCGCGTCGTTCTCGAGAACGACATCAGCGTCCTTCAGTCCGCTCATCTCCTTCGCTGCGGGTGACAGGTACTTCTCAGCAATTGCAATCTTCTCGTCTGAAACATAGCCGGATAGTCGGATCACCTCCATACGGTCGAGTAGTGGCTGCGGGATCGTCTCATCCATGTTTGCTGTGCATACGAACAGAACCTTTGACAGATCGACAGGTACATCGAGGTAATGGTCCAAGAAACTGTTGTTCTGCTCTGGGTCGAGCAGCTCGAGCAGAGCTGATGCTGGGTCACCGTGGTTGCTATTGCGTCCGATCTTGTCGACTTCATCGATCAACACCAGCGGGTTCTCAGTTTGACATTTCTTGAGAGCTTGGATGATACGTCCGGGTAGCGCACCAACGTACGTCCTCCGGTGACCCTTGATCTCTGCTACGTCGTACATACCACCGACACTGAAGCGGTAGTACTGGCGGTTCAGAGCACGAGCAATGGACTTTCCGATCGACGTCTTACCCACACCTGGTGGACCAACCAAACAAAGGATCTTTCCTTCAACTGTGCCGCGCAGTTTTCCGACGGCGATGAACTCTAGAATGCGGTCCTTGACGTCCTTCAGACCGTGGTGATCCTCGTCCAAGACTTCTCGCGCATGCTGGATACCGAAGTTCTCCGCGCTACGCAGACCCCAGGGTAGCTGTGTGAGCCAGTCGAGGTAGTTGCGGGTGACGTTGAACTCTGATCCGTTTGGCTCCAGACCCTGCAGCTTGCTCATCTCCTCTTCGAAGACCTTGCGCACGGCTTCAGGCATGGCAAGCTTGTTGGCCTTCTCGTTGAATTTCTCAATCAACTTGTCCTTGCCATCCGATTCGATACCAAGCTCTCGCTTGATGCCTTTCATCTGCTCCATCAACATGTACTCGCGGTGCTTCTTTGTGACCCTGGCATTGACATCGTCGGCAACCTTCTTTTGCAATTCAGCGCTGATGAGTTCCTTCTTGAGTACTTCCAACGCCTTGCTAAGACGCTTCTCGATATCCATCTCTTCAAGCGCGTCCTGGAGTTCGTGTGACTCAGCCTGTGCAACTGCAGCTGCGAAGTCAGCAAGCTTGACGGGATCTTCGCCAACGTTCATGGTAGTATGAACGGAGAAGGTCGACACATGATCGCGGAACAGCGGGTTGAGCAGTGCGACGCCCTTGAATGTGTTGACAATCTCGTTGACCAAAACCTGGATTGTCTTGTTGGTCTTCAAATCGAATGGCTCCTCAACCATGTTCTCAACATCGGCAATGCTGACGTTGCGACCCTTGAGGATGGTGGGTACCAACGCTCCCTGAGCTGCCTTGGCCTCCTCTGTTGCCTCCTCAAAGCTAGCAACAACATCTCCCTTGTTCTGCGGGGCAGCTGCCTCAGGCTCTGGGGTATCCACATTCTCTTCCAGAGTGCTTTCAGCCACCGATGACTCCTCCTTGGCTTGTGGTGGCGACTTGAGCCCAGTCATCTTGATGCGGCGGTGTGGGTAGAGGACGCATGTCATGGCAAAGTTGTCATCGCCGCCTACAGGGAATGCGCTCGTGACTTGGCAAAAGGTTCCCACGTCGTATACCTCGCTGGGATCATGAATGACATCCTTGTCGGCAGTATCGTCCTTGAACATAAAGGCACCAATGTAAGGCTGTCCTCGCTTGACCATGTCCGCAATCGCTTGTCCAACCTCCCTATCTCTGATGGTGATAGCCTTATAAAATCCGGGGAATAGAGGGCGCTTGACGAGCGGTATTGCCATGACTTGAGGGTAGACATCGGGTATCGAGGGCTTGACGAGCGCTCTGTCGTTGCCCTTCCGTTTCTTGCCACCGCCATCACCGCCCGAACCACTTCCTCCTGCTGCGCTGCCTCGTCCAGAACTCGCTCGTGGGGGTATTGGCTCAGGCGCATCACTCTTGCCCTCGAGCTCTTCTGCTCTTTGCTGCTCCTTCAGCTTCTTGGACTCTTCTGTTTCTTCCTCCTTCGTTTCCTCTAGCGGCTCCGGTGGCGCCTTCGAATCGTCTTCCTTTCGTCTACTCAAAGATGTGGAGAAGCTGCGGTATGCGAAGAGTGCCGCGGGCGGCGAGGAGCATCGTGCGTGTTGTCTCGCGACCAGCGATGCTGTGCATTGGGCAGGGAGATGTCGCGATGATGCTCTGGTAGTGATATTCCTAGCATTTGAGCGCGAAGCCTGGCGAAGGGCTGCCCGCCACGGCAAGCTCTGGCTCTGGAACATGACGATGGGACGTTATGCGGGCGTAGATAAAGGTAATACTATACAAAGAATGAAAAGAATGCACGCAGAATCACGTAGCACCCGTGTATTACCCACAAAGTATAATAAGGAGTTTGTGCGATGTACAATGAAGAATGACAGGTTGTAGTGGCGGCGTATGAATTGCTCAGCGACTTCCGAATCTCGACATCATCACCGCCCAAGCTCCTCCGATAGCCCCGATGGCAAAACCTCGGCAACACGCGACACTGCCATTCCCCCTTCCAAATACCATCGATCTCTCAATCGCCCACCCGTTCTGACATCAACATCAATCTGAATCCCTTCTCTAAAGTTGTTCTTTTTATCCTGCGCGCCCTCATTCATTGTGCCACACTTGGTAAAATTCCGACGTCGGCTTCTTCTCACGCTCGTCCGTCTACATTTCCAATCTAGTAGAACATGATCGAATCCAATAGAAAACAGCGAAGAACGCCCGCCCAGGGTTGCTTACCAAGTACAATATATACGCGACTAATACATCTACTACCGCAATCGTGCTAGGGCCATTGGTAGAGACATGTCTGTCCGTGTCGTCTGTTGACCTGAGTAACCGATTCGAGTATCGCGCGTGCATGCGTTATACATTGTCTTGTAGACGTGCACGCCGAACACCGACTTGCTCAAGTCTTGGCCCGCGACGAAGCTCAATGCACTAGAGGGATGCCAGCCCCAGGAAGCTTTGATTGTGGCCACACGCGTGGGCCATTGAGGCCTGGTACCGATCCAAATCGTCGCGAAACCCATCGCGTGCTCACGTGAGGGCACACGAGAGCATTTTTCGAAGCCATGCCTTCGCGTATTTGCTGCACTAACACGCGTATATGTCAACAAGATTCAAGCATCGGTTCGTCTTGGGCTATCTCGCTCATGAGATACTCTGAACTAGCGCCAAGATCGTCACGGGTTGTGCTGCCGATAGCAATACGGAAAAGTCTGATAGTATCGAACGCTGCGTCTGAAAGATTGCATTACAGCTCCATGTCGACTATATAAAACTGAATGGCTGGCATGATGTCACAGTTCGTATACCAAGACGGCGTTGCTCCTGGGCCATCATGTGCGATCTCGCCGAGATGGCGGCGACCAAAAAGCAGAACAACCGGTCTATCCGCAATTGGTAATCAACGATGGAGCGACAATTGGGATAGAAGATCCGCTAGTCTTCTCTTGGCTTTTCCAAACCTTGCGTCAGTTAGTGGACGATCTTCCCACGCCAATGGTAAGTTTCAAGGTATGGTCACGCTAACGTCATTGTGTTCCACTGATTTCAACGGTATGGGGTCCGGTCCGATGGCGAACGCTGTCACACGGTCAGCAAACGGTAACTACTGTGCTATGATATCACTTTTCATGTTCATCATACTGTTCTACTTTGCTGATGCAACAGCCTTCAGTTCACTTCAACCACGTCTCGAACTTCGTCTGCTCTATGGTCTACTAGCGTTTTAGCAGCGAATCATACATCATGTCAAATCCCTCATCACTCCATGAAGACAAAGGTATGGTATGTCCGCAATTGATCTGCAAACGCCTTTGCTAACGTTCCTCAGATAGTGCATCTTTACCCCAGCGTAAGAGGGAAGCGCCAACGCGAATGAAAGATGGAAAGGAGGTTGAGCTCCACACGTGGAATGGCCCTCAAGACCCCGATAACCCGTACGTGCATCATCTCATGGCGTGAATCAAGCGCTGACCAAAATCAGGTTCAATTGGTCTGCCAAGTACAAATGGTTCTTGACAATTACGGTTTGCTTTATCTCCATCTTGACAGGTCTCCCCGCTGGATCCTATGGTGCTGGTAACGAATGGATGGCAACTCGCTTCAGCGTTCAAAATGAACCTTTTCCGAATCTCTATTGGGCAACGTGCAGCTGGAACATGGGTGCTGCTCTTTTCCCACTTCTGTTCGTACCTTTGACCGAGAACACTGGCCGTATGCCCGGCTACTTCGTAAGTTACTGCATTGACCATAGACAACAAGCCATTCTAACAAACTGGAAGGTTGCGTACATCGTTTTCGAGTTGTTTTTGTTCGGCTCTGCCTTTGCTGACAACTTTGCAACGCTCGTTGTTACCCGATTTTTCGGCGGTGGTGCATCCTCGGTTTCCATCAACATTGTTGGTGGTAGCATCAGTGATGTATGGAAAGGTGACAAGGCTCGAAGTCTGCCAATGTCCATCTTTGGGTTCACGTCTGTCGCTGGTATCGCTCTCGGGCCGTTTATTGGTAGTGCAATTGTGCAGATTGGCTATCCGTCTACTGGACTGCAATCTCCATGGCGCTGGTGTGTATCTCCCCGTACTTGACTTACATCGCTGACACAGGTATAGGATCTACTATATTCAAATCATCTACAATGCCGCGCTCATTCCCGTCTTCTACATCATCCTCAAGGAGACCCGTGGCGACGTCATCCTGAAGAAGCGCGCTCAGAAGATTCGCAAAGACACAGGCCGTGAAGTCTATGCGGAATCCGAGCTCGACAAGCCTTCGATAGCCAGCCTACTCAAGGTCTCCTTCATGCGACCCACAAAGATGCTGCTCACCGAGCCCGTCGTTACTTTCTTCACGCTATGGATTAGTTTCGCCTGGGGTATTCTGTTCCTGTTCTTTTCCTCGGTAGTACAAACTTTTAGTGCAAGCTACGGTTTTGGCACCTTTCAGACTGGTAAGAACTGCCCATGCACGAACTGCATGTGAAACATATACTGACTCCGTACACGTACCTTCTAGGTATGATTCAACTAGCCATCACTGTCGGAGCGCTCATTGGCACACTCATCAATCCAATACAGGATTGGCTGTATCTTCGAACTGCATCCAAGAACCAAGAACGTCCTGGGAAGCCCATCCCGGAGGGCCGTTTGTACACCAGTATCCCTGGCTCGCTGCTCTTTACTGCTGGTCTGTTCTTATATGGATGGACATGCAGACCCTCTATTCACTGGATTGTGCCTGCGATAGGAATCTGTATAGTGGGTGTAGGCATCTACTCGATTTACATGGGAGTAGTCAACTATCTCACCGATGCTTACGAAAAGTACGCTGCTTCTGCGCTTTCCGCCGCATCTCTTGGCCGTAATTTGTTCGGCGCCTTTCTACCTCTGGCTTCCTACTCGCTTTTCCAGAACCTCGGTTTCGGCTGGGCAGGCAGTTTACTTGGCTTTGTTGGATTGGCACTGAGTCTGGTGCCGGTGGTACTCCTGATAAAAGGCCGTCAGATCCGGGCAAAGAGTCCGTTCATGTCCGAAGCTATGTTTGACGATGGCGACGATGACGAAGAGGCGGAAGGCAAGAAAGCTAGTCATAGTCATCGGGGTACTTTTGGACCAGCGGGTGTTGCTGGCGGACCGCCCGGTGGAGTGGACGATGCTGTTTAGAGCACAACACGAGCGATGTAAGAGAGGTCGCAACGTTTCAAGCAATCTTTGTTTATGGGTTGAGCTTTGGATCTGTGCAAAATATGGAAGTTGCTAACATAATTACCGAGACGATAAGATCAGGTCATGAGAATACAATAAAAAACGACAGAGGGCCGTGCCAGCAGAATACCTAAAAGTGAGAAGGCCTCAAGCCTTCACCATACCGACGGTCTTCGTCGAGACGATCTTAGCTGGCGTCTGCAACAACGTCTGTTCATTTCCATCATCCGATCCTTCATCACCAGATTCGTCGTCCGATGTACCAGCATCAGAAACTTCGTCGTTGGAGACTTCAGACTCGGAAGGCTCATCTTCTGAATGTTCGTCCTCTGAGTGGTCGTCTTCCGAGTGGCCGTCATCAGAGTGCGCATCCTCGTAAGCATCGTGATCACCGTCCTTCTCCACCCCAGCCTCGCTTTCGTTCACCGACTCCACCGTCTTCTCCCCCGCACCGCCACGCATTCTCACCGCATCCTCATCCTGTCCGTTTCGATGTCTCCAGTCTTTATCTTCATCGTCTGGCTCTGACATCTCCTCTGGCTCAGCCGCGAACACCATGACTCCACCTCTCAGCCCCGGTCCGGCATGCTCCCCGAACAGCATCAAATCCGCAGAATCGCTCTCCGTCTTCTTTTCCGAAGATGAAGACTTACGACCAAGTTTCCCAAGTGTGCGAGATGCAAACGAGGACTTGCGTTCGGGTTTTCCAAGATCAGAGATCGAGTGCTTACTACTCTGACTATCCGCGGAAGCACGAAACTCAGCACTAAATTTGTTGTTGTTGCGCTCGGGATGGCTGAGGCTTAGACGACTGTCTGAGCTGAGTCGACTGTCATTGCTGGAAGCGTTCGAGAGTCGCTGGGCTTGGGATCGGCTCTCGATGTTAGATGAGCCTGAGGATCTCTGAGTCGGCGCGAAAGACACTTTGGGATCTTGAGTAGAGGTGAATGGGTTTTCTGGAACATCTCGAGAGGTGCGTCTTCCATCATGGTATTTGTAAGAACAGCCTGATGATGCTGATGTTTTGGAGCCATCCGAACGTCTTGCCGTACTGTCAGAGAATGGCTTCGCGACCTTACTTATTTCGCTACTGTCCACGTCTCCCTCATCAGTATCATCGTTACCGTTACCTTCAGCGATTGGAGCCATCGTTGCATTGATGTCTTGTCTTTTCCGGTCATTCATACTCATACTTCTTGACATGCCACTACGACTGCTGCTGGGCTTCTTCTCCGCTACAGAGTCGTTGGCACATGAAGTCTTATCATTAGCGAAAGTGTAAGCCCTCTTAGGAGATCGCGGGAGAGGCCTCTCGCGACTCTTTCGCGCACTTTCCGACTCGGTAGATGAATTCGATCTTCGGCTAGCGGACGGTCGTCGAGAGCGAGAACCATTTGTATTACACAGGTCTTCATCTTCTGTCTTGGTAACCCCTGCCAATGAGCGGGCTCTTTCTTCATTCTCCTGTCGTTTCTTTTCTTCAGACAGCTTCTGCTGTTCTGCCATGCGCTGGTTTTGCTCTTCTGCCTGTCTTCGCTCTTCTGCTTGACGTTCTTCTGCCTCCCGCTTCTTTCTGTCTGCCATCTGCTCCTTAGCTTCAAGAATCTTGCGGCGTGCCTCGGCTGCTCGGTCAAGCGGTTGAGGCAGCTTGATGATATCTGTGCCTATACTTTTTTTGCGCTTGACATATGACGCTGGCCTTTCGATATTCACATCGCTGGCATCGACGGCTGTGATCGTACTGTCAAAAGAATCCCGCTTGCTTGGGCGTTTTGCGACGTACGCAGACGAAACCTTAGCCTTTGCCCATTCTTTGGTACTGCTGCGAAGGTCGATATCCTGTAAGACATCGTTCTCGAAGTCTGCAGGCTCACGAAGTCTTTCCGGTGCTGTTGCGATCAGTGACTTCGACATCTTCTTCTCTACCTTGCGTCGCGAGGGTTGTAGCTCGCCCTTGTTAATCTTGTCCCATATGTTCGCCGCTGCTATTTGTGCAGAGTCGTATGCGGTATTTGTAGGCTCAGCCTTTGGAGAGTTCCGCGTTACTGTTCGCACAGGCTTTGGAGATACTAATCCGGGCTGATCTACCCTTGAGTTTCCGTAGCCATCTGTTGCAAAGTTCCATAGCCTTCCTGCATGTAAATCTTGTGTTTGAAACTCATCTAGCCCATTTTCTTTTCTTTTACCTCCTGTGGCATCCTTGGAAGATGAGAAGACCCGACCAGGCGGGCTAAAGAGACCCTTGCCCCCTGTATACTCAATCTCAGAGATACGCGGAAGTGCTTTCGTGACAGGGGCGACATGTGTAGGGACTACGTTCTCGGGACCATACCACTGACCGCTCTGATACGTCCGGTCTGGAGGCTCGATATCGTGTAGTTGGATTGATGGTTGTTTGTGATGCTCGAGATTTTCGATGTGGCGGGTGCGCTCCACGTCTGGCACTGCGAAGCGCACGCGCTTGTATGCGTGATAAATGTAGTACGTGCCGAAAAGTGCTACAATGACTACAAAACTGACGATGATCGTGGGAATTATCGCTAGCGCCATGGTGTGCGAACAATAGTGCTTCTAGCAATGACTACGCTCAATAGGATGCCCGAATGAAGTTATGAAAATAAGATTTCAGAAAATGATGTGGGTTGGAGAGAAGCATCGAAGGGAGAATGCCAACATGGTCTTCACATATAGTCAGTGATGAAACTGCAAAATTCAATAGCCGTCGTAGCATGTAAAAGCACTTCATTACGTGGTGCAAACAGTTTCAATCCTCTTTGTTCAGTGGGAATACCCAGATATCTTCAATAAGAGATCCAAAATCTATTCAGCATTTCACGTGGCTTGCTCCAAGTGGCCCTTGAATGTTTTCAGGCATGTATCCCAAACCCACTGCGTAGCCATTTGCTTCTCACACTGGATGGCCAGTCCGACAGTCAAGTTCTACTCATGTGCCATCTCCATCAACTACTACTTGTGGGATTCTATCGTATTGTTCTTTCGTTCTAGCGTGACGAGCTTCACAGCCTGAGATGCAGCGAAGTGACACTCCGAATTGAGCGATTAATTTCTTTGCAGTAGAGCATAGTTTAACGTCGAGACTACATAGGCATGTAGCGGAGTCAAGCAAACGCCACGTATCACAGGTTGCATCTCTCTATGAGAGAAAAGTCGTGATTCTGGCGTTAACAATTTGCATCTATTGAATCTGACACTACCCTGCTGCGTGGAGACACCGCGTATTGGTTGAACCACCTATTCGTACCCTACACCTTTGGCTCACTTCTCCTCTGGTGGCCCTCGCGCCGAAGCGATAATACCGCTGGTGATGGAATCAGGAATCAGGTTGAAGACTGTCGATTGAATCTTGTTGTTCCAGCCAACTACACGAGCGGATTCGTTAGCTTCGTATACGTCCACCGCAACCTTCGCTACATCCTCAGGCTGATCGATGCCAACTTTGTCGATGGCACCTCGCGTTTCGCCATGCCCCTGCCCATCGAGATTGGTCGCAGTAATGCCCGGAACGACACAAGCTACTCGGACGCCGGTTTCAAGATTTTCTTGATGGACCGCTTGGGACCATGACATAAGGAATGACTTGCTAGCCGCATACATTGCCGTGTATGGAACTGCTTGGTACCCAGCAGTCGACCCGACATTCAAGATGCCACCCTTGCCTTGCTTTATCATTTCTGGCATGAAACGGAGGCTTAGATCAACGACGGCACGGACCATAAGATCGACAGTAGCCAAAGAGGTGTCGGTCTCAGGGTTACGTGCGAAATAGTACTTCCTGGCGAAGCCCGCGTTGTTTACAAGTAGATCAACTGTCCAACCCCATTCTTGCACTTGCTTTTGTACATTTTCAGGACCTTCTCGTTGGCTCAAGTCGGTTTTGATCGTGCGCACTGTCGTTCCTGTTGTAGAACCCTCAATCTCGCTGACTGTTTCGGCCAGTCTTCCTTCATTTTGAGCAACAAGAACCAGTCGACGGACACCTCTCTTCACGAGTTCTTTTGCGATTGCACGACCTATCCCAGAGGAGCCGCCGGTCACGAGTGCGGTCGTAGCGGAGTAGTCGATATCCTGCATGGTCGGGAATCCTCGATAGAGATTGCAATGTGATTTTGAGATATGCTGTTCGCTTTGTTCCAGGGACTTGGTGACAAACTGGAAGATATGAATTTTTTGAGAGCCGTTGAGGTGTAGATCGAGTAGAATGTGTTGTGACCTGCTGTCTGGATGTCTGACATGATGGTCATACTACGAAGGCTTTATAGCCTTGAGTCCATGGAACGAAGACAGCAGTCGGAGTCGCTTGCATCATAGAAATGTATGACGACGGACAGAGCGCTATCAACGCCACGATCTGTCTGATGGACAGGCATTGTAGTCCGCACCTACTGGTACCATGTACGCAGCTTTAGAGTAAGTAATGGTGTAGTGTTTCTGCATCTAGCAAGCTATTAGTCTTAGTCACCAAGGCTTGGCGCTCCAGGTGGCCGAATAGCTACTCACTAGATAGAGTCTAGCGAGGGGGTACGGCCGTATCGGCGTAACTGCCACTACACTTCCGACTTTCCAACGTACCTTGCATGACGTCGATATGTACCTCAGGTAATCTTGCAGCCATAGCTGGTAATGGTTTAGTACCTGAACTTGCGAGACAGGATAGCAGCTTAGCACAGTATGATTACAGGATGTCGTTGTTAGCATATCAGCGAACATAAGTATCGTCGTCAGAAGTCAGGAAAGAACAACGTAGGATAAGTAACATATACAATCAAGACATGCCAATGAAGAAGACAGATAAGTACGGTATTTTTGATGTTTGCATTATATTATGTATTTACATAAAAATAATAGAAGCACTGGTATCGTCTTTACACAAACGATTTAGATACTCCTCCCATCAGCAACTTCCTAAGTGCAAGTACCCGATCCGCTCTGGCAACCGGAACCGCAGTGTCCAGAGGTAGATCCGCACCATCCGTACTGCGAGCAGCAGTTGCCGAATGTCGAGCCAGCACAAGTAGCACCTCCCTGAGATCCGCAAGTACCATCAGTAGAGACCTTCTTGGCCGGGGTGGAAGGAGCTGGCGCAGGGGTGGTTGAGCCACCGCCAGTGCAAGTACCGAAGGCAGAGTTGCAGCCGGCGCTGCAGTGGTCAGCGGAGGATCCACACCATCCGTACTGAGAGCAGCAGTTGCCGAAAGTAGATCCAGCACACGTTCCCTTGCCGGAGCCGCACGATCCATCAGTGGAAACAGGGGTGCTGCCACTACCGCCGCCAGAGGTAGGAGGAGGGGTGGTAGAGCCACCACCCTCGCCGGAAGTGCGGTACCAGTTCGCCTCAGGCTCGCCCATGCACTCACCCATGGTAACACCACGGTAGCCCTTGGACTTGAGGTATGAAAGCATGTATCCGGTGAGGTTGAGAGCAGTCTGCTCATGAATATCGTGGCCAATAGCAAGACGGGAGCCAGTGGTGGGACCGCCGGCTGTGGAGTCAAGAATCCTCTTGAAGTTATCCTTGGCGACCTGGATGTTGGAGAGTTGGTTGTAGTCATCCGTGTCCAAGTCGAAGTAGCTGACGACGTATCCCAAGTTCTTCAATACAGTCTGGCAGGCGGTGTTGCAAGACGAGTAAGGAGGACGCATGTATGTAGGGTACTTTCCGATAATGTTGCGGATGGCCATCTCGTTCTTGACCATCTGGTCGTAGCGTTGCGCATCAGTGATGATGCTGAGATCCTGGTGGGACCATGTGTGGGATGCGACTTGGTGGCCCTCGGCAACCATGCGCTTGATCACGTTGGACCATTGCGCTGTGCTGTCAATGGCGCCCTTGCCAAGGTTGATACCAGTCACGAAGAAAGTAGCCTTAAAGCCAGCAGCAGCGAACTGGTCGAGGACGCGGTCGGTGTAAATGTATGGACCGTCGTCGTAGGTGATGGCGACTGTTCCAGCCTTCTTGCAGGCATAGACACCGCCACCTCCGTATGCGACATTGCCCTTTTGGGGACGAGGGTCGTTGCGTGTGCTAGCTCCACCGGGAGTTTTGTTGGCATCGCAAGCTGGGCCGAAGTCAATCAAGCAGTCGGGAGCCTGGCAGTGATCTTTCGAAGTTCCGCAGTATCCCTTTTTCCCGTTAGCATCCGCATGTATCGAAGATTGAAGACCAACATACGGCACCAGAGCAGCAGTACCCTGTAGCACACTTGGCATTGCCAAAGCTAGGTCCACAACGTCCGTTTTGACCACCTTGGCGGGTTTCCAACAGGCCACCCCTGGGCGTAGCAGGGTGTCGAAGCGTACGGGCAGCAACGGGAGCCTTGAAGTCATCGAGCAAGTCTCTGGGTAGGCCAAAAATCTTGGGTGCTCCTGGGACTCCACCGTGAGCTGCCACCAAAGGCGCCACCACACTGACAGCAAAGACGTCTGTGAAACGCATCTTTCAGAGAATTATAATTAAGAATAAGACTGGTTTCAAAAGTCGGAAAGCGAGAGACAGCTGCCAAAGAAAAAAAGATTGGCAAAGCGAGTGACTGATAAAGACCGCAGTCAGGATGAGGCGTAAGAAAACGAAACAAAAGGAGGATATATGTACTTATGTACGCCAACCCCAGACACGCATCTCGACCCATCGATAGAAAAACACCGGAGAGGCACGACGTTTCTGGCAACTAATGAGCGCGCGGACTAGGGATCGCAGATCAAACAGTGTGCATTGTAGCCAAGACGTGCTTGCGCCGGGCAACAGGTGATGAGCACGAATACGAAGGAGACGGCGGGCGTGGCATTCGGGTGGATGCTGGGAAGATTCCCACATGGGCGGCGCCGAAAGCACGTCTACCGCACTCTGCCGACGCGATTGGAACAGCCACTGCTGCCACAAACTCCCCAACAACGCAGAGCTACCATGGGCAATACTGCCGAACGACCGGGCAGCCGCAGCTGTCACGCTGTCATGCATGTTGAGCAAGGACCAGACGCGATAATAAAGGCGTTGAAGAAGCAATCTGAGACTGCACAATGGCGCAGCTTGGCTACAACAGGCCGACTGTTTGGGATTGAATTAGGGGAAATTCATGGTACCGAAGTCTGCCAAGGATTGGGAGCATGCAATGGCGGAACCAAGACTTGCCCAGACACACCTAGCGAGGCTGGGCTGATCTAAAAACAGATCGGCACGCATGGTATCGACTCGAGAATTTTGTCTTAATCCGGTAATACTTAATTGCTGTTTGCGTTTTGACTTTTGCGATTTCGCGATTTCGCAACTTTGAGTTTCGGGGGTTTGAAAGTGTGGGAGGAATCCGGGGAAGAATGATGTAATGCGGCAGTTGGATCGGGAGAGTAGCGATACCATCGAATGGGGTAAGCGCACTGGCGCTGAAAAGATCTCACGATCTTTTCCTGTTGGTCAGCCCTAATGCTGGCTGGCGGATTTTCATGCCTTCTGGTCGTATCGTCAAGATTAGCTCGAATGATTTTGCACGTCTACTGCACACCGGTGTAGGTATCAATACTCTACTCTCGTATCACTACTTGGCTTTCCCCGCTCGCCCTCTTCCCCGTCCAGTCCCTCTCCCTTTGCCACTACCGCGTCCTCGTGTTGCAGCCTTCTTCCTTGGCGAGTTGCGCTCAGTCATGTCCGTCATATCCGTCTCGTCATCGCTTCCTTCGGCAAAGAAGTGGCTCTTGACTTGTGCGTCACTTTTCCTGGCAGCCTTACGCCTTGGCGCTGAGCGGGTGGAAGGCGGTGGTGTTGGCGGATCCGAGGGCGCATCAGAGAGCGCATCATCGTCAGACCCTGAATCTATTACCTTAGATTTACGTCTCCGTGCGGATACTGTCGCAGTCTTTGCTCCGCGGCCACGTGGACGACCACGACCATGGGCTGAAGCTGTGGCGGTTGGCTTGCGACGAGTGGCTTTAGGTTTGACTTCTTCTTCTTCTTCTTCCTCTTCATCTTCTTCGATCTGTTCGTCTTCTTGAGCCTGTGGCGCATCCATATCATCGTCCGCGTCGTCATCCGAATCTCCACCAGATTCACTAGGCGGCTGCTGCAACGCCTGTGTGAGCGAGATCGGTGTGCGATATGAGCTGTCCGCCACGGATACGCGGGGTACATCCTTCTTCTCACCGTGATCAATAGTGAGATCGCCATGTTCAGGATCGTCTTGGCTTGCTGACAGGAACCCACCAGCCGTGTCGTAATCTTGTTGTGCCGTTTGGGGCGCTCTTTCAGGCACGAAGCCACCACCAGAAGCTGCACCGTCGTCGCGCATGAAGCCACCTTCGAAATCTGTGTGATTCTGGAACACCTCCCACTGCGATTTGTTTTCCGTGGTGTCTTCCTCTTTCGGCAGTACCACCTTCTCTCGTGCTGGCAACTCGACATCCTCCCCGTACTCTTCCCTCATCCTGTCCACAATCCTTAGACCACTTGCGAACTTCCTCCATAGGCCCAACAAGAACTTCTCCCTCTTGTCTCTCTCCTTTTTCTGCTTTTCGGCTTCTTCAATCTCCCAAGCATCTATGAGCATATCCTCATTTTCTTCCGCAATCACAACTCCAGTTATGACAGGTACAGCACGCTGCTTACCAAACTCGAATCCGGTACACGCTTCCGCGTAATCGATGTTGAGCTTGCGACATATGCGCGCCGTCCCTTTGAGTGGAATATGGATAGCACCTTTCGGCACCATGGTGGGTACATAAACGTCAATGTTTCCGTACGAGTTACGTGGGATCTGGCCATCAACGATTGGATCAGGAATGATCCAGTCAGTCTGCGCTTTGGAGTAGAGCCCTTGTTTCACTTTGCCGCCTTCGATGCGTTCGCGTTCTTCGATTTCGCGTTTGCGAGTCACTGTGACAGCACGCATAGGCACAAGCTTGAGGGGCTGCTGACCTTCCAGTACTTCGCGACCCTCCTTGTGCCAGGATTCTTGCGTCTTGCAGTTCACGATATCCTTCCTGAGATATACGGGCTCTGACTTCTCATTATCGCCTTTGCCGGTGACGAAGTGTCGAACAATTTTCGCGCCGGGTTTGAGTGCTTCTTCACGACGGAGGTGACGCTCGAGCACGTATTCAGCGGAGTTCTTATAGCCCTGTAGCGTCTCCTTGCCGCCTTCTTCATCCATGTCTTTCTTCTTCTCTGGCTCTTGAGGAACAAGGTCGCCCTCGTCCTCAACTTCATCCCATGGTTGACGCTTGTCGTGAGGCCTGGCATAGGGGCGCAATAGCGACTTGACCCAATCCCATTCTTCCCATCGCTTGACCTTTCCACGTTTGTTGTGTATCGGTACTTTTTCGGTTGGCATGCGGAAGCCTTTTGTCCGACCAGGCCACTGGCGTTTTGGTAGATAGCGTGTCGTGACATCTTTGGCTGTGCCATCAGAAGAGAAGGCGATAAGGTAAGCTAATACCTGTCTCGCTTTGTCGGCCGCCGCACCACGAGCGTAAAAGTCGGCGAGCTTGTCTGGAGAAGCCGCGCTTGCTATGATCGTCTTAGGAAGCGGCGATACTGATATCGGAGTATGTGTCAGGTGTGAGATAGCTTCTGTCCAGTATGTCGGGTATGGCAGCTCTTCGCTGTAGTTGCGTGACTTTGGCGATTTCTTCGCTGGCCTTTCGTCTTCAGAGTCAGAAGAGATGGATATGACACTGCTTAGATCGCTACTGTCATCCATATCAACATCAGTAGATGCTGCTTTCTTCTTTGTAGCCGAACCAGATTTCGCTTTGCTGTTTGTTGCTGCTGATTTTTGCGGAGTCTCCTTATCGGCAGGCTTTGCATCCTTCAGCTTTTCAAGGTTCTTAGCCTTGCTTTCTTCACTCTGACTCCAGCCAAAACCAACAGGTTGTAGACTGACTACCATACGGGCCTCAATGCCTAGGCCTCGTAACAGAGCCGTAAACAGTTGTTCTCCCAAGTCTCTGCTTCCCTCACATTTACGAGCCCTATCGCGAAAAGCATCTAAACTCTCGACTCGCTCTCCGAAAGTATCTGGATGATCCGGATCATCTCTCCAAGCATTAATCTCGGCTTCTAGTGTCGATGGCGACAGGTAACCACGTTTGCGTAAGCTCGGGGCTGTGACTTGGAACTTGGACTTCCAATACGCAGAAACATATCTTAGTAGGCGAAGTAGAGGATCTCCAGCTGACAAGTTCGGAGTTTTCGGTTCGAGTGGCTCGGATGTCGCGCCCCAATCGCGCCCTTTCTTGTCGCCTTTGTTGCCAACCTTGCCTTTTCCCAGGAGCGTTGCCTTCTTATCCTCGCGAACAGAGGATCGCTTCTGCGGGCTCTCGTACACCTTGACGCCGTTCTTCCCACTGTCCTTCCACTTCCCTTTCTTGTCTTTCGTCACTTGCTTGGACGGAGGACTTGGTGCCTTCTGCACGACGACGCGACTAGGCCCATCTGTGATGCCTGCATCACTCCAGTATTTCTCCAGTTCGCGCCAGCACCCGGCCGACATGCCTTCGACAAGTATCGTCTGCACTTGCTTGTCCTGTATCCAAGCGTTCCTTATGAGGTTGTGGTACATCAGGTACTGTACGTGCATGCAATGCGTGACGCTCCGTATCTGCCGCTGGACCTTGGATGGCCCTTTCTTCCCATCAGACTTTGTATCAAAGGCGGTCTTCGGTGCGGCAGATAAGGTGAGGGCGATATCGCCGGTAATGACAGGCGCAGGACCATGGTCTGGTTTCGTATGGTGATGCGCACCGAGAGCGTCTTCCCAATCATCGTCCTCGCTTTCATCACTATCACCACCAGCCTGCGCTTTCCCTTTCCCTTTGCCCTTGCTCGCGCCATTTAGCGGAACATCTTCAAAGTCATCCTCACTGCTCTCCGGCTCCGACAATTCGCTGTCGTCATCTTCTTGTTCCAACAAAGCTTTTGTTTGCGACAGCGTCCGCTTGACTTTGGGCGGCGCGTCCAGTGTCTGGAAGACGGACTCCTTGCCTTTACGAGCGGGTGCAGAAGGTTTACGGGCCCGCGCACGCTTCGGCGGCGGTTCTAGTTGAGGGGAGGCGGATCGCGAGCGCTTTCGAGAGAGTATTGGCGGCATTGCAGCGCCTATTTTTCTTTACTATCGTGACATAGGCACAAAGGTGATGCGGTTTGTTTGTGGCAGTTGAGGCGCGATGGCTGGAATGATGACGCACTTTCCCCTGTCGCAATTCCGATCTGGCGGGACGATCTCGTGCAAGGATCTCCCAATCGCGTGGCGCCCTTTCGCGTTGTCACGAGCGTCACGCGTCGTGCGTCATACTAGGCCCTCGCGACGTCCAAGTTCTAGCACTGACATTCTGCTACTCTAATTGCGGGTCAAGTTTCACACGGATATTCATTGTTTGTTCACTAGCTCCGATCAACACCGATCCGTCCTACGAGTGTGGTAAAAGTCGATGACCCTCCTCAGACCTTCTTCCACAATATCCCTATCTAATGAAAATAGAAAGCGGAAGTTGCCTGGCTTCTCATCATGATACGCTTGTCCAGCTGACATCTCCACGCCATGATCGTAGAGCGCTTGTTTCAACGCATCCTCTGCCTCCCAAGTCGGGCTGTGTAGACATGCTGAGAGATCAATCCAGAGGAAGAAACCAGCATTACTTAGGCGCGGAAACAAGTCAGTCACTCGTCCCATAGGATGCTCAGGGAAAGTAGAGTCTACTTACGCGTCACGATCAAAAGGAATCCCTGCCTTGTTGAGTCCCTCGGCCACAAGTTCATGGTTTTCACGCAACACCCTCGCGCTCTTCGTCAAAAATTGTGTGTGCCACTCTTCGTCCTCAAGTATGGTCGTGGCAATAGCATCAGTCATTGGCGAGGCGCCGTGAAACCGTCTGCGAACACAAGAGAATCAGTGTCTTGGCCGCCCCTCGAATTCCCGTATACGTACGCTAGAGACTGAACAGCTTGTCCCAGTTCTTTGTTTCTTGTGATTAAACACCCGAGTCTCAAGCCAGCGGCAGCAAAATCCTAACCCACAACATCAGCGCTGAGAATATCACTTGAGTGGAATGTCACTTTACCTTTGACATTCCGTACATTACATGAACAAGTTTCTCGTCAATGATACCTTTCACATCAACGGAGAGTATTGACGTAAATTCTGCATAGGCCGAACTCGTGCCATACACCGATTGAGCATATATTTCATCGCTGATAAGATGTATGCTCTGCTTTTCGCAGAAGCGGAGGATGGCCTCTAGAGTTTCACGGGGATAACACCGGCCTAGAAAGACAAGTCAGTCCTGCTTTTCCTCCATGACAGATAGAACTTTTACCGAGTGGATTATGTGGATTGGATAGAATAAGTGCCTTTACTTTAATCCCATTTCGGCCAGCTTCTTCAACAGCACGCTCGTATTGTTCAACTGCCGCAATAGTAAACTGGTCTTTGCCATCGAAAGGGGCATACACCAATTTGCAGCTGGTACAAGTTAGTAGCTGCGAAGAAAGTTTCGTGCTTTGGTAACGTTTGTACTCACTTGGACATGCTCGCCATATCAGGATAGAAAGATCCGTATATCGGCATACCAAGAAGCAAACCATCAGTCTCTCCGTCTGTCATACATAGAGACAAAATGTCATTCAACGCAGTCACACCACTAACAAAAGATACTTGATCGATTGTTACAGCTGAAACGGGCGAGAAACGCTTGTTAATGAACACAGCCATCGCTTGTCGTAGGCGCTTGGATCCAAATGGGCCGTCATGATAGGTCAAGGTGTCGGGCTCAAGGCTCGGAATACACTAAGTGGTGTTTAGAATACAGTTCCTCCATGTGATACTGAGGGCTGACCTTGGTCTTTATGTAGTCTAGGACCTCTTCTCGCATGAGCAACTATCGACCATCAGCGTTGATACTCGGAATATAACAGCAATTCCAATCAACTCAGACTAACGTTTTCCGCATTGCTGAAAGACACTAAACCTGTTGGGTGTTTGGTCTTGTCATAGAGATGGCCACGGTTTTTGGTGTAGCCTGCAGCCAGATCCAAGGCCGCATATCTGCGACCACGAGTAGACAGCATGTTCAATAGGACAGGTTTGGGGTTCCGAAACACCGAGTTGCAGTGTGGCTGTGTTCATGAAAGAGCGTCGCATGTGAAGCTTCGACTTGCAACGCGGGGCAGCAGTCGCCGCGTGCAAGCCATTCTTGAGCACAGAGTATACATCATGGTACCTGCCTAATTTGTCAAGTTTACAGAAGGCTGTGATTCAAAGGGCGCAGCGCGCTGGAATGACTGTCCCCACCCACAATAGTGGGTGCTATGGTGGAGCCTTGCTTACCGGTCCTTGTTCGACGGACGCCTGGGAGGCCGCCCACCGTGAACATGGCAGAACGCCTGAATGGCCGATTGGACGTGAAATGCGTGTGCAATGTACAGTATGCGCTATCATTGTCAGAAGAGGTTAAACCTCTAATCTGCCTCATCAAGCTGCGATATGAATAGTAACAACCACAGCTGAAGTGGCTGCCTTGTTTCGTGCTGAAGTCGTGGCGTGTTGGATCATGCGCAGACTCCAGAGGAGTCGCGTTGTTATATATCGAGCACGTTTCCTCAGCCTGAGGGAAATGCAGCTTGAATCTCTTGAATTCCTTATAATTCTTCTGATCATTAATAATGATGTTAGACGTCTACTTGTATCTTTTGAGGGCTCGTGGATGTTCGTGTTACCACCCAGTCGTCAGAGCACATTCAACAGCCTCCCGAGGTCGAGAAGCAGAAGCTGTTATGATGCAATGTATCCAAGGGCTGCATAAGACTATGTGAGCGATAGCTCAAGAGCTGCAGTTGAGTTGCAGATTTTGGAGATTGCGAAGTTCCACCGCAAGCGCGATGACACGAGTGCACGTGAAAGGAAAAGCAACCACGAGCACTGGTAAAGCTCAAAGTTGCTACTGGGAAACTAACAGACTAACAGTCTTCCGTCTTAACAAAGTTAATAGCTTCTAGCACCGACACTTTCTTCATGTTTTGAACAGTGCCAAAGTCACGGGTATCGTAGAGCTGCACAACCCCTCACGAAGTCTCGAAAGGGTATGGCGTATACCCGTCGAGGAATTGCGTATCCCTTGATCGCTGCGCGGCGCCGTCGCCTGTCACCCCATCACGACCACAGTTGCACACTTCAACGCATCAAAAGTGCACTTTCATCACTGCTAACACTCAAACCTGACAGAATTGCAGTCAAAGACGCAGCAGAATCGCCAAAATGCTCGACACCTACATCATCAACATAGCCACACCTGCCCGTGACCTGTGGCTCCTCAGGCAGCCGGCCTCCGCAGTCCTCTGCCCGTAGCACGCATCTGCTCAATTCGACTCTGCGCCCTTCTCTCTACTTCTCTTCTTACATGCTTTCCTACTGTTCTGCATAGTACATCGTCATTGTCGCCGTCTCCTAGGCACGCTGTTGCGCTTCTTACCCAACTTCTAGCATTGTCTACCACCTCGCCGGTCCCCACGTCCTGTCCTCAGGCATCCAGACACACCTCAGAGCATGTACTCGCTGCTGCTCCTCACAGTAGTTGTTACTGTCCTCCTTCAGCCGACGGCAGCATCAAGCCCACTTGTGGACTTCAGCATGTCTGACACTCCTATCGACGGGTCCTACGGCGACATTGACGACATGCTGTGCGAGCTCTGCTGCCTGCCTTTCTTCCAATGCATTCACGCCATAGTACGACACCTTCTCTTGCTCTTGTAGACCTTGCTGACAGTCCCAGCCACAAGTCCAGTATGTCGCCGCAAGAACGTTCTACAATGACCCCGGTCTCTTCAACATGCCATCGCTCGACCTCGAACAGACGCCAGCAGACCTGGCACCGGTATACGAATACGTCAACGCGGGTCATGGGCAGCCCTTGATCAACGACTACATGCAAATCATGGACGGGAACGAGACGACGGTGCAGCCAGCTACCGTACAAGCTCATGTGGAAGACATCTATACGCCCGGTGATCGGTTATCTGCACGACGCAGCCGCAACCGCAAGCCAGTACAAAAGCGGCAGGCGCCTCGACCCGGTGGGTTTCCTTGCAACACGGAAGGATGCGACAGGGCGTTTGACCGTCAATGTGACCTAAAGTAAGCTTCGCTATTGAATTAAAGTTAATCGATCACCAACTGACTGCTTTTAGCCGCCACCAAAAGACCCATTCGACAGAGTCACCTCATGTATGCTCAACCTGCAACATTGGTTTCTTATACCCTAAGGACCTCCGAAGACACCTTCCGACACATAATGATCCTTCATTGGTGGTTGCCATCAAGCATTATTGTCCTTACCCTGGCTGCGACAACCTCGACGGCTTCTCACGTAAGGACAATCTTTTGAGGCATCAGCGCAAACACCTCAGAAGGTAGTCTCTGCACGACCTGCACGAGTCATGAGCCCTTCCGAATCTCGTTTCCTTTTTAGATCTCTTTCATTTTACTACAAAATAGGTTTCTTATGATGCTGGCGTTCGGTACACATGTTTGATAGCTTCTGCTAATACCCCTTCCCGACTTTCATAGCAAGCGCTGCTCATGATTTTTGCGGCCTGTTGCTTTACGCTTTTCGTCATCCAGCCGTTGTGGATTTGACTCTTGGAAACTCGAATACGAAAATGGTGTTGTCGATGGTCAACCCCTATCTCCTTTATAGTTGATGTTTTATAGTACTCACGCAACGCATGTACAATTCCGTCAAGATCGACGTTACAATAACAATCCGTTATACAAGGTTCAACCTGCTCCCATACGTGTCACTGCAAGGCGTCTGATTGCGTGCAACCTCTTTAGATACAGGGTAAATGCTTTATCACTTGAATGAGCGTACAACACCCTGCTAGATCAACTCCCACACGATCCCTATGGAAACTCAATCTGCTTCAATACGTTTCCCGCCACACTTCGAACATTCTCTTCGCTGACGAAATGCATATCCGGCAAGTCTTCCCATTCTGTGCCCCAGACCAAAAAAGAAGGAAGTGGATACTCAATCTTGCTCCAATCTACATCTTCCCCACCCGTCACCAGACATCCACGAACCCGCACTGGCGCAAGCTCGTTCTCACTCGGCGACCACGTATGTTGCATTGGAAACTGCTCGTAGAGGTCATATCCATCCAGCCCTCTAGGATTGCCAGCGCGGACCAAATTCAGTTTGCGCATAAACTCCGCCGCATCGCGAAATATACCCAAACGTTCGTTATCTGGCGAGAACGTCGAGGGCGCGATCGGCGGACCGCGCTGGCAGAAAATCGTGATGATGTAGTCTCGAAGGCTTGACTTTACTGGCGTGTTCTCGTACACCCACCTAACCGTCTCGATCTTGCAGACGAAGTAGGTTGGTTGCATCAGCGCCATACCCAGCCTCATCACCGTGTTCTGTGTCCTCCAGATCCCGAGTTCTCCGGCTAGGATCCAGAATTTCATCAGGTCTAACAGATTCGTGTCGGATGTGTACTCAGGAGGTTTGCGCTCGTACAGCCATGTGAAGAGTGTACGGAATGTAGATGGTTCAATGTTGGGAAGCGAAATGTTGGAGAGGATGATGCGAGGGAAACCATTGGGCTTAGTGAACAATGGGGATACTTTTGACAGTAGCGAGTGGTGGACATCGAAGCGTGTTGGATTGGTGGTAGAACCAACGAGGAAGGTTGTAGGTACACCGACGCCTGGGTACGCCGCGTAGGGGAAATTATTTGACATCTGTAACAGTAGAAGTCTTTTTGGTTGTTTGGTCGGAATAGTATTGTGTCGAGTTGCGCGATTCAGTGGACATGATTGGGCGAACAATAAGAGACATTCTGCGAAAGGGGAAAGTAGTTTGCTATGAAAGTATGGCTCAAGCACGACCGCTGGATCAGAAGAGCAGTGAATGGTCTTGTGATGACGCGTTTCCCTTAAGAGACAGGAGGCTCACAACATACGTCTCATCAATGTTCAGATTCTGTACTGCCACCGAATGACAAAAAACTCACGATATTCGCAAAGTTTGCATGCTTCATGATCCGTTCACCCAATAATGAAGATCTCGTCTGGTCCAAGTCGAGCCGCTTCTTGCTCGTGTGGCTTCATTAGATGAGGGATGAATGCGACACCACAGAACTCAGCGGGGCCTTCGCCATGGATTTCGTTATTCTCTCTCTGGGGTTCCGGCCATCGTAGTATGTGAAGAGGATCTTCGCCGTAGAAGACACAAATTTTATCACCGGGCTTGCATCCTGCTGTCGTGATACCAAATCGACCGCTAGCGGTACTGAAGAAGGAATGGCCAGGAAGGTTCAACAGTCTGTTATAGAATGTGATCGCCCGCAATCGCCGCTCGGCGAAGAGTCCTTCGAAATTGTTGTGTTCTCGATCGGTGAGTACAGCCCAAGCATCCTCGTAAGCGGTAGTTGCTTTCCTAGAAAGTCTGGTATCGCAAAGCAGAGTCATCAAATACTCGGGGGGTATACTCTCGATACTATCATTTGTGCAATGAGCTGTACGACGAGCTAGAAGGAGACTGCGAGCGTAAACGTCCACATTCGCAGCGTGTATAGGATTGCTGATCAAGCGCGTTGACGCATCTACGCTCATCATGTAGTTGAACCCTGTTTGCGCCTGAGGATCCTCCACGACCTCTGATATTGTATCTACAACATAACCGCATGTCTTCAAGAATGCATCGTCCTTCTCGAATGCGATAACCTTGCGGGACCTGTACTGACTTGACAGCGGGTCCAAAGCACTGACTGATCGCGCTCGGTCCGCTTCTTCCACGATGTCTTCGAGGAGCGGTGCATGGTTCTGTCCGCTAATTTGTTCGTTCCATGCACCAATCGTCAGCATACTGCATTTGAACGTTCCTTCGAGAGCCGGGCACCAAGATGGGACTGAATGGGGTCTCTCCTCAGTTGTTGGGGGTATCGTCAGTAGACCTAGCGTTTGTTCTTCGACCATGATAGTTTTCGCAAACAGTATGTGAGTTCTCCAGAAGTCCAACCGGCCGTTGTCGCTATAATCGACGAATGGGTCTAGTTTTGATCTCAAAGCTTTGCTAAACAATCCGGTGACTGCCCAGGCTCGGTCGACCGGTTCTTTTGCGCTTCGCCTACGTAGCGTGTGGAGAAGGTATGGTATTCGGTTGTATTGAACTGCCCCATATGGTTCGAAATGCTCACGAAAAAGTTTCAGTGATCTACACGCTGCCCATAACCTGGGTGATGGAGCGAGAAGACCTGCACTTTGCAAAGAGTGGATTAGGTATGAGTCTCGTTGGTACCATCCGTCCTCAGCGAATATGAGAAATTCGTCGAAGTTGATCCAAAGATGTCCATGTAACATTATGGGGTGCTTTGCGAGAACACACTCCTGGAAAGTCCACAAACGTTCAAACCACTGGTTCTTGAGAATATGTAACATGCCCTGTAAGAGATTCTCATCGTTGACAAGGAGACCCTTGGCGTCAATCCAAGGTTGAAGATTCTGGGAAATCATTGAATTCCACTTTCTCTCTTTCTCCAGTAAGCTCGGAAACTCGGCCATAAACTTCTCACTCTGCATTGTAGGTATGCCCATCCATATAACAACCTGTGCAGCCTGCGAGTAGATCTGATGCATCAGTGGTACCTGGACCGCTTTTTCTTCGGTGTCTTGCTGATTGATACATATAGAATCTACCCAACACGGACGGCTTCGATCCAGATGATGAAGGATGTCGAGTACGGTTGGGCTGATTACAAGGTCGGTCCCGTTGCATGGGACTTTGGTTAAGGCTTCTGTTGCTCCCCAGACATATGATATCGCATTTTATTCGAGGTCGTCTTGGAACTTGTGTGGAGAAATGCGCAATCGTAATGCACCCGCATCGTGCTCGATGGTGAAAAGACGAATCCTGTCAGACTGGAGTAGACGTTCGCCATAGGGCGTTTTGGTTGATGCGCCGCCGCGAGCATCGTCCAGATCACGTATCTCGCACTCTTCGATCCGTGGCTCTAGACTGTCGAGTGCCATACAATCTTTGATATGAGTATTATGCAGAGATTCTTATGTTTGTAGGAAAGAAGATGCTTGATCGACTGCGGGGTGCGTAGCTCAACCAGCCCCACCACAGCTGAACATGATGGGGGCTGAGCGTGCCTGCGCCTGACAACGTGAGAGAAAGACGCAAGGAGCTGCAAGCCACTCAAGTCTATGTCCCAAAACAGTCATGCCAACCCAACGTCCCATTTGTAAGAGAAGGCAGATCATGTGTGCAGGTACTAGTGGCGCAAAACGTCAAGCATAAACCTAGACAATGAATGATCGATACTATTTCTTGGTTGATGCGAATTCAGTGGATGAGGGTCAGTCACGCGATACTCTGATGGCGGTAAAGCACCACGGGTGTAACCGTGCCTAGGTAGCTTGCAGTCGGCAATTTGGATCTGCAGCCTAGCCCTCGCCCAGGTGTTGAGGTATGCTTCCTTTGACCAACTATTTCCATAGAAATCTTTCTTTCATTCACATCTAGGCACACCTACGGCCAGTTCTTATTCGGCGGCCCTTGCAGCTTGAAATAGCCCGGCTGCAACTTCTGGAACACCTCTGTGGGATCGTACTTGCGCGCGATTCGCCTCAGCTTGTCTGCACTTTCACCATAGCTCCCAACAACATCTTGGAACTGACTGGCGTAATTCATGTAGATGTAGTCGTTGACCAAGTTTCTGCGCTTCGCCTCTGCCTCCATCTTTCTGACGATGTTGGCGTTCGCCTTCAGGACACGCTCATCATCTTCAGCCTTATCCCAGCGACTACTCAGATTGATAATAAGGATCGGTCCGTCAGAAGGCGAAAGTCCTAGTGCATTCCCTCCCTTCTTTTGCATCTGCTCGAGTTGCGGAACGGTGATGATCTGGAAGGTGTTTGCAGGTAAGATACCGGCGACATCTCGAATGTTCGCGAATTCCTCATAAGTGGCATCGAACATGAACTGAACCAACTCTCGATCCAGCTTAGACGAAGAAGTCCAGAATGACTCGCGATAGCCTTTGGGGTTGCTATTGTTCAACTGTTGCGTAAAGTAGGCCAGAGTGTTCAATTCCGTGGTGTCTTGGAAGGCTTGTACGTTGAAATATTCTTCAAAGACCGGGGGTTTAGCGACTGGGTCTGCATACTCCAACTCGGCAATCGCGATTTGGGTGTTCGTAGCGGCATCCAGAATGATGGCCAGAAATTGCGCAGCCTTCGGGTACTTTGCAATGCTGGTCCCCAGGTTTACGAAGGCGTCGATCGCAGCAGGGAAACTAGAGCTGAGGAACCGTCTTTGTCCGCCAAACATCAGCGGACCGTGGGCGAACGTTTCGAGGTTGAACTTCGTAACTAGGGCGAGATTGTTGCCTCCGCCTCTCAACGCCCAGTACAGGTCTGGATACGACTTTTGACTGACTTCTATGATGCACCCCGAGGCAGTAACGACTTCATAAGATGCGACGTTATCGCAAGCCCAGCCATATTCGTTCGAGAAGAACGAAATCCCGCCACCCGTTGTAAGACCTCCAATTCCGACGCCAGAGACGCGGCCGCCTACCACTGCTAGGTTGTCTTTGGCTAGGGTTGTGTAAATGTCGTACCAGAGGTTGCCGGGTCCGATAGAAGCAACTTTCTTGTCTTTTGACAAAGTGATTTGCTTCATGCGCTCGAACAGAACTGTGATTCCACCATCAATGTTTGATGCGCCTGCAAAGGCTGCATGCCCTCCGCTTCTCACTGCAAAAGGACACTGAGTAAGACGAGACAGCAGCACCATGGTGGATACATCGAGTGCTTCCTCAGGCTTGAACACGCAGTACGGTTGGGCAACCTTCTGCTGAGCTGACCAGAAATAATCGATGGCTATGGTATAGGCAGTCTCCTCTCGGGTCTCGACCTTTGCATCACCAAAGATGCGTTTGAGAGAGCTGCACTAATGTGAGAGTTAGCATCGGCTTTGTTCAGGAATACTACACGATCGTCGGATGTGTCTTACTGCGATCGAGCATCCTCCGCTCGAGCTAGTCCGCTTGGAAAGACCTGCTAGACTTGGAATAGTGGAGATGTCCACACCATTCTGCAACAGTGCCGCAGTAATGTCGAAGTTGGGTGGTTCGAATGCACTCTGTGCGAGTAATCCTATAGGGAAGAAGCCCAGGGAGATAATCTTGCAGAGGTGCATCATGGCTGACTCTTAGTTGCGAACCGGATGAGTATACTACCACGAACAACAATGCCATAGCAGGAGTCAAGAATGCCTGTCTTATAGAACTCAGGACATCTGTACTGTATGTCGGAGGGTTTCCTGATTGGCCAGTCTGACGCTTCCGGGCACAACTCCGAATAGTGGCAAGCTGTGGGACACACAGAGCCTTCGCACTATCGCTATGGCTTGCTTAGGGGATAATCTGCAGCTGAAGAAGTTATACCCAAGGAGCTAATCTGGTAATGTACGATAGTAGTGGTAGTGACAGTGGTATCTAGAGCGAGTAGAATAGATGTGCGACCACACTCAGTTTGTACCTTGGGGCTGAAACTCACTCTACAAAGCGTAGTCGATCGTTTTGTGACTAGGTCTAGATCGCTCATAAAGTTTATTAGGCCGTTCCAGCGTCCAGGTACCATATTCGGGCTCGTAGATTACCCTCCAGCTGCAGGCTTACTTCGTAGCGCATTATAGGTCGTACCGGAAAAGGTTACCCATAATGCTGGTCACGGGTGTATCCATCTCATGCAATCTCCGAATTGCAGATTTATTGTGGAAGACTGATGGAGTTCAGACAGCTCTTCGACACTTTGACGATGAGGCTGTTTGTCGTGGCTCGCGGCTTCAAGGTGAGGGGAAACGGCCCGCAGCGCATACGAGAACCAGAAAAATGGGTCGACACTAATATTCAAGAAGCAAGGTCGGCCCCACTGCGTATTGTACCTTGCTCATCGTCTTCCGACGATTACTTTGTTCGCCGCCTGTAGACACCTAGGCTCATGTTGTGCTGAAGAGAATGCTCGTACGAAATAAAGCCACGCAGTAGTCTAAGCTATGGGCGCTTACTCTTCTCCGTTAGTATGAATGATGTGGAAGACGACCCCGCAGCTTGACCAGAAACGTACTCAACTCCCTATGTAACGATGCTGCTCTTCAGTCTTTCGAACGGTATGGATTTGACTGCTCTAAAATTACTATAGGTTCTGTATATTGTCAGAAGCGCAAAGAGAATGTAAAGCTAGACTTCCAGCGCAAGGCTCTTGGAATGCACAAATGGAGTCGGATCTTGTACGTACCGTATTCAACGTACCTTTCTTGACGATGCTGATTGGGTAGAGTAAGCGCGGATGCGAAGGAGATGTAAGATGTTGCCTTCTTGGCTGTCAGACGAGGCGTGCCTACCGTACGCAAAGCTTATATTGTGTACAAAACCCACAACATCTAGCATCTCTCCTCAGTATTCTTCAGCTGCTACGATCACCTTCAGATATTCCGTCCCTTACCGTCGAGTACTCTGCATAAACCAGACAATATGAATATTGATTCATCGAAATGGAACGAGTATAGTAGGGAAGATGCAGAGTTTGAAGCTGTACGTGTTTGTAGTACAACCATCAATGCCGTCGCTGATTAAGAAGCTACGACCTCATCTTCCACCGCCAAAATCCTTCGCAGATTACTCATCCGCCGCTGAGCTCCGTCAGTCATTCAATGAGCAAATTGGCCAGATGGTTGCGGCCGGCATCGTGACTTTTCCCGACTGGACTGGTTACCACAAATCTGAAATCCAGATTCCTACGCGCGATGGGTCTTCAGTGCGGTCCCTCGTGATTCGTCCTGAGGGAAAGGAACCAGGACCGTTGTATGTGTACTTCGCAGGCGGGGGATGGACTTTTGGGATGCCAGAATTCGGCGAGGGAATGGCAGAGATGTTGGTGAAGGAACTAGACTTCACGGTCGTGAGCGTAGGGTATCGGAATGCACCAGAGCATGTCTTTCCTACCGCGGCGCATGACGCTATTGATGCAGTCAAATGGGTGAGTGCTTTCCTGTTTACCTCCACGGTACTGTGAGATTAACCAGAATCTCTAGTGTGCCGAGAACGCGAGGTCGTTGAGTGCGGATCCTTCCAAAGGTTTCATCCTCGGAGGGACTTCAGCTGGAGCCAACCTAGCAGCTGTATCAGCCCATCAGGTTGTCGATGACAAGTTGACCCCGAAGATTACCGGAGTAGTCCTTATGTCTGTTTCGGTATGCCATCCCGAGGCCATGCCAGAGGGGTACAAACAGCACATATCAAGCTGGGAAGACCATAGAGATAGTCTAGTACTGGACCGCCGGGGCATGGAATGGTTCTTCGACAACTACAAACCAGACCCTAAGTCACCGCTCGCAAGCCCGCTAATCTGGAAGACTCATGAAGGTCAACCTCCTACGTATCTGCAGGTCATGGGGTAGGTAAAGCTGTAGACACCCATTGATGTGTGCTAACGGGCAACAGGACTGACCCCCTGCGTGACGAAGCACTGGTATACGAGAACGTTCTCCGAGACATTGGGACACCAACGAAAGTCGACGTGTATGCTGGATATCCGCATGGTGCGCCCGACTTCTTTCCCATGCTTAGTGTGGCGAAGAGGGCGTTGGCTGATCTGAAGGAGGGTTTGGGTTGGATTTTGCAGCAGCGTTCGGCGTGAGCGTAGAACTCGTGAAACATGATGTTTTTCAATGGAATACTTGACAAATTGTCGAACCGATTTCTCGTGCCATATGCTGCGGCCGAATCCAACTTATGGGATGCACATGTGAAGAAGACGCCAGCCCTACGAGCCGTTGAGCTAGGGGCTCGCTTAGGCGCGGGACCCTGTTTCGTTGTCGCTCTGATGGTGGACGCGACATAGCTTCGTCATAGCGCGCCTTTCTTCTTGCACCTTCAACCCATCCGATAAGAGACAGGCACCAAGACACGACGGGCTACGTCCTGCATCGCGGGCATACTGTGCCAAGATGCAGAATTCACCGCGGTCCAGCCCCGCCGCCAGGCCCGGCACTCCGCGAGGGGCGCGACAAACAAACAACGACGCGAATCCCCTTTCACACCCCCTCAAACGCCTGTCCCTGCATTCCGCCTCGAATACCCCACTACCGCAGTCTCCCGCTCTGAATTCACCTCGAAGTTCAGCTGATCTCCGCCGGACGCCTTCGACCCCCAACTTCAAAGCGAATGCCGTCCAACGCAGCCCAAGTGTAGCAAGTTTCCGCTCTTCAACACCCGCCTTGGGACGCAAGTCGTCGACCTCTTCCCTCCGCGGCGACCCTCCTCGCCCGGGCACTTCTGCATCCCGCCGCTCGTCCTTCAACCCAAATATGCAGGCACCCATGCCCAAGAGCCCGCTAGGCCCCACGTATGTAGAAGAGAAGCCACCACTGCGCGCATGTGATGTCGCCGAAGAGTACTTCAAGAAGGACATGTCGCGACATGAGGGCATGGCAGGCGCAGTCAATGCGGGTACCATTGTCATCGTACATGACCAATGCTACGGCCATCGCTTTTCGCGGCCCAAGACACCCAAGAGCCACCTCAGCTTGATCATGGAGCGACCAGAGAGGATACTGGCAAGCGTTTTGGGTATCTCAGCAGCCTACGTGCGACTGGGCGAGCGCCACGCCGAGGGGGACAATCCACCGCATCCGCATCATAATCCGCCCGAGCGTATACCATTCAAGATCCGCAAGACGTCCAGAGCAGTCGACATCACCTCACAGGTTGTCACCAACGTACACGGAACAAAGTGGATGGTCGAGCTGAAATCATTGTGTGACAACGCAGAGCGGAAGCTGGCATCGACAGGGAAAGAGCTGGTCAGGGACACCCCTGCAATCCCGGGTCAACCGCCAAAGCAACAACTACATGCTGGGGATCTATACCTCTGCCCCGAATCGCTGAACGCCTTCCAGGGGGCTCTTGGAGGTGTTTTGGATGCGGTGGATGCTGTCTTTCAGGGAACCAGCCTTGGTAGTGGCCCATCCCGAGCTTTCGTCTGTATCCGCCCGCCTGGCCATCACTGCTCCGACGACTTTCCCTCCGGATTCTGCTGGCTGAATAACGTTCACGTTGGTATCGAACACGCCATGATGACATACGGCCTCACGCACGCAGCCATCATTGACTTTGACCTGCATCACGGTGATGGCTCGCAAGCTATAACATGGGCGCGCAACAAAAAGGTTCAGAACATGCCCAAGAATACACCCAACTGGAAGAAGACCTCGATCGGCTACTTCAGTCTACACGACATCAACTCGTACCCTTGCGAAGACGGTGATGACGACAAAGTTCAGGCTGCTAGTCTGTGTATCGACAACGCACACGGCCAGTCCATCTGGAACGTGCATCTGCAATCTTGGAAGACACCGGAGCAGTTCTGGGAAATCTACGAAGAGAAGTACCTGATACTGCTCGAGAAAACTCGCCAGTATCTCAAACATCACACTAACCGTCTCCGGGCTTCACCAAATCATCCCGCGCCCAAAGCAGCCATTTTCTTGTCTGCTGGTTTTGACGCGAGCGAGTGGGAGACTGCCGGCATGCAGCGTCATAGTGTTAATGTACCCACCGAATTCTATGCTCGATTCACCCGCGATGTAGTCCGACTGGCCGAAGAGGAGGGTACATCTGTAGAGGGTCGTGTCATCTCTGTCCTAGAAGGCGGTTACAGCGACCGAGCACTTACCAGTGGCGTGTTCAGTCATTTGAGCGGTCTTGTGGATGGTCAAGTCTGGAAGGAGTCAGAACCATCAAAGGGCCTCGCCACCTCCATGCGAAACAGACTGAGTGGACTCGGAATCCAGGATGAAGACGCTCCCATGCAGTCTGTCGAGCCAGAACTCACACCCGTCAGTTACGATCCTCTGTGGTGGCAGGCAAATCATCTATCTGAGCTGGAGGGTCTCGTTCCTCCACCGCCCGTAACTGCCTCAAAGGTGACCCGCGCTGAGCGCCTGGCCCATTTCTCTTCACCCACACAGTCCTACGTTGCCAAAGTCGTGGATCCAACAAAGATCAATCGTAGCCTTTCCGCCAAATACGCTTCAAGTCCATTGAGAGCGCCCACGCCACCGCCGCCAGAAGTTGATTGGGCTACGGCTGCACATGCTTTAAGTAGTTTGCTAATACCGTCCGATCGCCAAACCCGCAGTTTCAGGCCAGAAGATCTAGCAGAAGTAAAAGCGAAGAAAGAGAAGCCCGCTGCGCCTGCCCCAGCAGCCGGTCATGTTGAAAAGTCGGGACGTCAATTGCGTGGCCGTAAAGCTGCTCCATCTTACGCTGAGCCTGGATCTGACGACGAAAAGATATCTCGTCAAGAGTCACGAGCCAGTAGGCGCCAGACCATTGCCGACTTTGCACCAGCCAGTTCAGAAGCTTCGGCGCCAGCACGCTCTGCTTCCCGTCGCATGAGTATCGCTTCCAGCGTCTCATCAATAGGAGACAACAGGAATGTTCGTGCGCCAAGTGTAGCGGCAAGCCGAAGGAGCGTTGCACCTTCTGTAGCTTCAACCAATGGAGTGGCTATGAAGAAGGCAAGAGGATCAACAACAACGACTGCTGCGGCAGCTCGCGCCCCTCAGCGTCCAGCAGTAGCAAGAGCGCCTTCCAGCTATTCTGTCAAGGCGGGTGCGACCAAGGGAAAGGAGAACGACGGCGTCGATGCACTCACTTCAGGCCTGAAGCGCATCACGTTGAAGATGCCCTCGAAGGAGGAGCATGAGGCACGAGAGAAGGAGAAGGCTGAGAAGCAAAAGGCCACTGAAGTACCCAAGAAGACTACTGCACGGAAACCACCAGCTGCTCGCGCTCCTCCCACAAAACCGACGACTAAACCTGCACCGACTGCTAAGAGGGGACCTGGTCGGCCAGCAAAGTCGTCGAAACCTGCATCGCCTATCCCTGAGGCCCCACAGATGCAAGTTGCTGCTGCTGCACCTCTCGAACAACCCCAGCCAATACAGACAGACTCGTCTAATGTCCTACCACAGCCTACCGCGCCACAGCCTTTCCAGGATGCACAAAATCCGATGGAGCCTCCAGCTGTAGATCGACGTATTTCTGGTGGAATCGTGCAGCCACCCACTGAGTTGCATGATATGGCTATAACACCGGAACAGATCCGTGAACAACTCCCTATGCCGTCCTTCGTCACTGTAACGGAGCCACTCTCGGATGTCTCACCACCTTCTCGTGCCGATACGCCTCCTCCCCCACCACCGTCGAATATTTCTCAGTTCGTCAACTACACGGCGCAGAGCTTCGGTGGAAACCCAGACTTTGTAACCTCGCCACCGGACACCTCAAGCCCACAGGCGTCCGCAACTTTACAATGGGTTGCCAATACACACGCTGAGGACACGACCATGCCTGGTGTTCCGCTCATGTCACCGCCAAGCAAGAGGGCTGATCTACCTGTTTTCACAGCGAACGGCGCGATACTGTTCGCATCAGGCTCGAATGAGTCGGAAAACGCGTCTAGGCCTGAGTACCCTGGTGTAGGTATTAAGAATGAGGAGAAGGTCAGGGACATATGGGAGGTCCCTGATACGCCCGCTCGCTAGAGCAGGTCAACATTACAGCTCGTGCAAGTGGGTTCCTCTTGACTTTATCAACTTCTTGTTATGCATACCGCATTGCAATATTGCGGTTGCATCCTTCAGTGGTTATTGCCGGCTTACGCAAGGCAGACTATGCCTGACGTTACCCGGATTGGTGTTCATTGGTGGACCTTGACTTCGTTTCAGCCAATCGGCGCACTAGCCGCGAATAATTGGAGCTGTCTTTGTAGGATTTTTGTGGAGAAGGATCGTCGATTGTAGACTTCCCTAAGATATGCGCATGTAGAAGATAGATACCCCCCGAAGAAGAGTGTGTGTAGGAGCAATTCCATATTTCTCTTCTCATAACGTCCCTTGATGGCATGACTACTGGAGCGACAGTTTGGCGATCCATCAAGGCATCACAGCTGAACCGACACCCGCAGGATTGAAGTCCAACACAACGCAAAGTACCAATACACCCCTCCTGTCACTTGAACCCTATCCACAGTGGAAAACCCTGCCTAAGCGCCCGTCCCAATGCCGTACCGTGCGCCGCCATTACTGCAGTCCCCGCAAGCCGCAGCCAGCGTGCAGTATCTCAGTATCGGTGTGGCATAGGCGGGAACCAATGACTAGTGCGTATTCTCTATCATGGGACTAGGTTTCGGTGCGGGGCACCTGGGCAAACCAACGCGCGACATGCGCATCATGCATGTCCAGGGTCTTAGCTTACGGGTGACGTACTTTCGGGTCCCGGCCTTGATTGACATGTTTAGTTGGCTGCCTTGGGGAGTACGTGTAGGAGGGTAAAACATGGGCTGGGCGAGTACTTAGGTGGCTGATCTGACAGACGAGCTATCTTTTCGTCGGGTCAGTTCTGAGTTCTTCTTCTCTTCTTGTGCAACTTTGACAGACAGGAAGCTTGGACAGCTGCGTGGATCACTAGTCAAGGCGAATACAGTGGGCGCAAACGTGCAAGTACCTGATTGAGCGGACCCCTCTACCTGACTCCACGTTTGCTCAAGTCGTACCACCTGGTTCTTCTTCCTCCTTCGTCTGCTTCGCCCCTCATAACGAAACCACCAACCTCAGTATCCCTCGCAACCTCAATAAACCTCGCACACATAGCCCATCAAACCTCACCAAGATGGCAGACAGCGCCCCCGCCAACGACTCGAACGGCAATGGCAGCAGCCTCAACCCCTTCGCCAAAAAGGACTCGCACTCTGACCAATCCATCCTCCTCTACAAGATCACCACAACAATCTCCTGGCTCCTACTCGTAGTCTCAGCCATCTACACCACCTTCGCCTCGCCCAACGGCCCAAACTCGCACAAGTTCTGGCACAACAATCCCTCTACGCCCTTTGCGCAGTCCAGCATCTTCACATCCATCTACGTACTAATCATCTTCATTCTGCAGTCTGGCTACGCGTACGCCCTGTACATGAGCGATACCACCTACGTCACTTCAGCCGCCAACCTCGGTAGCCACTTTATTGCCAACAACTTGCTTTTGTTCGGCTTTGTGTTCCTCTTCACGCACATGCACTACTGGCTCGCGCTGTTTTTGCTCGTGCTCAACTTTGGTAATCTCAGTATGGCGTATTTCCGCCACAGCACTGCGCCGAGGGCTATCCATATCGGTACTGTTAGTGGACCGTTGGCATGGAACTTTGTTGCGCTCTACTGGGTTGGTGCGATTGCGGTCCATTCGAATCATTTTGCGGCGAGAATTGTGGCCAATGTGTTTATTTGGGGATGGTTGGGCTATGGCATGTTCTTCTTGGTGGCGTACAAGGACTACACCATGGGCTTTGCGCTAAGTGTGCTGTGTTTCTGTAAGTTTCGCCTTTTTGCTTGTTTTATCGAAGGCATCTTTGCTAATCTCGCTTCTAGCAACCGGCGTTGGACAGTTCCTTACCCGCCCGCATCTCTTCCAGCTCCAGTGGATCTTTGCTTTCACAATTGGTGGTCTGCTCTTCTTGCTTTCGCTTGCTGTCGGTATGCCCGGCTTGCTTGGACGCGATCCTTTCCCTCGTGGCCAGATCGTCAGCGAGGATAGGGAGAGGGCGCCTTTGTTGGCTGATGACTAGGCGGTGATGTGGGGGTATCAAGTGTAGCATTGTGTATAAGCTATGCTTGTGTTAAGATACATGAGATGGTGGTTAGGGCCACATACATGGAAGAAAACCTGCCAAGGCTAGTCGCATGATAGGTGGTGGTAGAAAAAGCACGGCGATGATACTCAAGTGCTAGTTCGCTTGGGGATGGGGGGACGAATGTGTGGTTGAACAGCTGCGAAGTGCTAGTTCTCAAAGTTGAGGGTTGGTGACATACTGGTTCAACGCATACCACATAAGTTTTCAGGTTGGAATGTTTATACAATGTTGGACCTAGGTTACCCATAGCTCACTCAAAGTTATTGTGAAACACTACCGTTTGATTAATGTATACGGCTCATCTTGATGATTTAATATGTGACAACCACCTCAATATGTTCATCATACTATCCACAGCCACGTATATACCACCCGCTTTAAAGTAGCAGATCCTGGTTCCCATCATTTGGTCCAGGACTCATGACCATATGTTGCGGCTCATTCTGATTTACTACCCATCCACCTCCTGCACCACTGCTTTGATCGGCAACAGGGCTGCCACCAAAGGTACTCTGCCTTCCTACGCTGGCAAAGTACATGTCCGCGTCGCTGACAGCATTCGCCATGCCGTTTGCGCTTGTTGGGGAAAGGTGGCCATTACCATTCGTAGTAGTGTCAAGCTTTGTGCGTTCTGCTGCGGAGCGGTCCCGAGCTTGTTGTGCTGCTTTGACGGTAGGTAATTCATGCTTTTGTAATGCAGGCGAGTCTTGCAATCTACGCGGGCGAGCGCTGCGGAAAACTTGGTTGACTGGCTTGAGGTACACTGTAGCTAGTGTGCCGACGTTCAGGCACATCTCCTCAAGGGTACCAGGATCAAGCTTCTCAGATTCTTCAGCTGTAATCGGAGGTTTCTCGCCCATGACGACCTGCTTTGCTTGCTCAGGTGCTGACGAGAGGAGACGCCAGTACATGTAGCCTCGATCGCGTAAGTCAGGGTTGTCTGTCTCTTCAGTCGCCCACTTCAGTACTTTTGGTACCAGACTGGAGCCACGAGTGGGTCGCTGAATGAACAGCTTGACAGTCGCAGTGAGCAGTGCCAGTTGCACCTCATGTGTCTCTTCTTGGAAAGTGTCCAGAAAGTCTTCAAGAAGAACGTCCGAGTCTTCTATTCGGTCTGCGTATTGTCCAATGACCCAGATCATAGCCGCCTTCGCTTCTGGTTCGTCAAGCGAATCGAGGTTTTCGCACAATGTCGAGATGATCGACTCGTATTGATTGGGGTATTTTCGGAAGATGTTTCGAATCACAACTGTCGCTTCTTGTACGATGTAGGACACCTTGGTGCTGACGAGCTGTAGGAGAGTGCTGATACAAAGTTGTGCTGCAGGTGCGATCTTGATGGCAAGTTTGCCAATGGCTCGTACGGACTTGCGCACAAAGTCGACATCAATTTCAGTAGCGTACCTAGGGCTGGTGTTAGTAGCTCATATGTAGACTAGCTGGAAGAGACTCACTCAGAAAGCTCAGTCAGCACCTCTTTGATATTCCTCTCAGTCGCCAGCATGAAGATGAGCTCAAGCTTGGTGACTTTGACATAGATAGGGTCGTTGTATTTGCAGAAGAAGACTCGGATATCGTTTCTTAGTACCTCTGGTCGGCGTTGTAGAATCAGAAGCGCATTACGAAGGGCTAGATATTGGATCTCGGGTCCTTTGGAGAGAAGCGTGACGAGCGGCGGTGATAGCTTGTTGCATAACGAAGTGACGACTTTCGGATCGTTGATGTAGTTCATTAGGTAGAGTATAACGCGAATGCAGGTAAGAACGACGGCAGAATTTGAATGTGAAAGGCGTGGTGAAATGCGCTCAGCGAGCAGGGCAGCTTCGCTGGTATCTTGTGGAACATAGTTCATCATGGCTTCCAGGATGTACGTCTGACCCCACTCTGAGCAGTCTGGGAGAATCTGAACGATCTTGGATGCGCTCGCGTAGTCGATGGTAAGCTTGATGTTCTCACTTCTCTCCCAGATGTCCATGAGACCTGCCAATGCGCTTGACACTACTGTGGGGTTCTCGTCTCTCAACATGCCATTCAACCTGTCAATTAGATCTGATTGTTCCACCAGGTGTCGGTCGTGGTCGTAGAGCTTCGCTACACAGAAAGCTGCGGTCTTCCGGACGTATGGGTCAGAGTCCTTGAGGAGGTTCTTCAGGTGTGGTACGGTGGCTTCGACAAATTCCCGGACGTGAACGTAGGACATGGTCCGTAGGGCGAGGGCTCGAACTAAGGGGTTGTTGTCGTGCATGTCTTCCTGTATGATGGGGAGTGCTTTGAGCGCAATGTCAGGTTTTATCCTGGCATAGTTGACGAGATACAGGAAACACCTGCCCATGTCAGCGATGCGCGTGCTCGTATGGATGTCACTACGCACATCTTCTTGATCTCCAGGCTCGGAATGTGCATGCAGCCGACTATATCCATGAATAGCGCGACCATGTCGTTATTGCTCATGGTCATATTGGCGACGATCTTCTTGAGCGCCGTCTTCTTCGCGGAGAAGTTCTTGTCCTTCTTGTTGCCATTGTTCAATTCGATGCGTAGTTCGGCGACTTTGCCCTGTGGAGTGCGAAGGTTCTGTAAGCGCGTGTTGTCAAAGGTGTAGGGGAGAAACATCATCATGGCGCCAACTGCTCATAGCCGGGAGGCAGGCAGGCTGAATAGGAGACCATGTAGGCTGTCCAAGACGGAAGGTCTGGGTTGTGCGGATGACGGGGCCAACGTACCCTCGCAAAGAGCTTCGCATCTTGGCCGCCCTGGCTCATGTTGGGCTAATGATATCGCGTGTGCCAGCTGGGCTGTTCCCTCAATGCATGTGCCTGCCGTAGCACAATCAAGATAACCTCCCTCGCGACTTAGCGCCCCTCCCTTGCCGTCCAGAGGAAGCGTGCGGGGTTCGATGGCTGATTCGCTCGTCTATTGGCTTCGTATCGTGTCGCGCATGGCAGGGAAACGTGGAATTCGGCCGGAGAAACGTGGAGAGGAGAACGAATGGACAAGTTTGGGGACTACAACTTTTGGGAAGCCTGACGGCGGTCAACACGGAGGAGGGGACGTGCATCCGCCAAGCCCGCCATGTGTGGACCTCTCCAGACGCCTGCTCCGCACCACCACCAGCGAACCTCCAACATCGTGAGACCCTGAACCCTGGTCAAAGCAACAACATAGCACAGATTGGCATCCGGTACCACGCTTCCACCAAGTCAAATCATCATGTCCGCGACCCCTCCACCTCCCCCGCAGTGGGTGCTTGACCTCAATTCGACGCCCGCATCCAAGCCGAAGAACGCCTCGCTCGCGGACCCGCCAGGCTACACACCATCTCTGTCCAGGAAGGAGCGTTCCCAGGTATCAAAGACTCAGAGGCAACCCCCGACACCAGAAGAGATGGACACACTCAAGATGAAGAAGGCTTGGGAAGTTGCCATCGCGCCTGCGAAGCAACTGCCTATGAATGCTTTTGGTGCGTGCAAGCCACGCGAAATCACTTTGTCAATTGACTAACAACACCAGGAATGTACATGACTGGAAATACGCTGCAAATCTTCTCTGTCTTCATGGTCTTTACGCTGTTCAAAACCCCGGTGCTTGCTGTACTCGGTCTCCAACGCACCTTCGCCCCCTACGAAACTCCCGGCACCTCTGGACGACTCCTCGGTGTCAAGATGGCTTACATTGCTTGCAACATGTTGATGTTGGCATTGGGTATATGGAAGGTTAATGCTATGGGACTTTTACCAACGACAAAATCAGATTGGCTGGCTTGGGAGAGCGAGAGGATATGGTCAGAAAGAGCGGTGCCCAAGGAGTGGTTGTAAACGTTTCTATGGTTTGGAATACGTATTCTATGGTACTCTCTTGCTACCGTGATCAAGAGAGCTTCTGATGAAAGTCATTATCATGCCCTGCTCTTTTCCATATTCGTTCCTGATCACCTGCCCTTCGCTTCCAAACTCGTGTTGATCCCTCTAACTCATCTCTTCATCGCTATTATCAAGCAGCAAGATAGGTACCGTCACTCGTGGCTCCGCACTACTCATCTTGCCGTCTGCCATACTCGCATCCCTGTTGCCAAAGAACCTGGCTCCATCGTCTATCGACTCCTCTGCTACAGACTGTCCAATTGCATTCATGAACTCCATTTTCCTTCTAACAAACCGCAATACCATGATCCGCGGGGTCTTCATACCCGCATGACCCCTTCCAGCCATAGTTACAGGGATGTCTCCTAGGACCTTCGCCATCGCCTCTCTCCTGGCCGTTAATCTAAGCGCTAGCGGAGCTCGAACAGCACGGTCAAGCTCATCGGCTGTCACTAGGTCTGCGTGCAGCAACTTCATCAGGTTCCACGGCATGGTTTCTGGACCTTCATGTCGAATATCTACGGCTCGCGCTTGAAGTTCCGCAAGATTAGTATACCCATCGTAAACTCCTGAAAGCATTGTCCAGATAAGTGCTAATTGAGTGAGCAGAGGATCGTCACCTTCTCCACTCAGCCCAGTAAAGTTGTTAATGAACGGCATGAACGGTGCCACATCGCTCCACTCGGTAATTACATGTTCCATCAACTCGAGCACGGCGCGGTGGTCTCGTTCTTCGGCGCCCTCATCGCTTTGGCCGGCTAAAGAGAAGTCGATAAGCTGTACATCTGGATATCCCCGGTACCGATGGTGCATGTACGTAGAGTAGAGGTTGAACATTATGTTCGATGCTTCAATCTTGGCATGCACTATACCCTCATCATGTAGAAAGTCCACAGCATCTACCAAAGCAACGCAAATATGTCCCACAAACCAACCTGGCATACGGCCCTGGTCTTTGTTGCTGGCTTCACCAAACTGCGCTAAGGTGGGACCGAAAACAGGGCGGAGACAAACAAACGACGTTGCTGTCGAGGCAGTAAACTGAGCACGCAAAACATGCGAACCGACATGTAGGGTGGCACGTCCACCTTTCTTGTGCTGCGCCTCAATCTGCAAGACCTCCTTACGAAGAAGATCCGTGTCTCTGCTCATCTTGACCACCACCAGCTGTGGTAACATCTTCAAATGCTTGTCCTGGAGCAAAGACGTGCCGTTATGCTGCATGTTCTCGTAAAGGACATCGCTAGAGTTCTTGTACGAGAGAAGCGACAGTTGTTGACGAAGACGCGTATTTCCACGCACTGTCTGAAAGGCGTTGTGGACATCGGCCATCCGATCTTGAAGATCATAGTCGATTTCCTTCGACGGCTCGAATGGAGGGGGGAGCGCGCGGGGTAGACAGAGGTAAACTGCTGAAGAAGAAGCCGTTGTGGAGAGGGGTTTGACCACGCGGAATAGCTGGCCTGGGGGCTTAGGGGCGGATACGAGCAAAGAATCTGTAGGAGGCTTCTGACATGGCGTCCTGGAGCGAAATTTTATGTTTGTGATGCAGTAGTAAAGGATATGGTTGTAGAGTTGAGCGTGGAAAGGGTTTAAAGGCGAGACTGCTAAGGTTCGATATAATTGTAGAGTCCCGGTGACTATGCGGACGATGGTTCATGCGCGCAAATCACTACAGAGAAATCATCACGATCATACTGCACGTGAAGGGTCTTGCTGAACTACAATGTTTCATGTGTTCAGCTAGGAAGGCTGCCTACGTGGCTAGCACAGATGTCGATATGGGTTCTTAGTCCAGTGAAAACTCGGATTCTGCGTTTTACGAATAGATCGAAGGAACGATGAGCTTCTGAGTGGCATTCCACTTGCTGAGTCTTAGTCTAAGAGATTATAAACACATGTTAGACCTGGTATGTATCAAGTCTAGCCTAAACTACCTGTTCATCCTGAATCATCATCCTGATGAATATTCTCATACTCCTCTTTGCTCTTCCAATTTTTCGGATACCCTCTCGCCACCCGCCAGTCTTCCGCCTTACTTCTCAATCTTTCAAACAAACTCTCTCGCCACCCACCGTCACCATCTTCCTGGAAACTCATCGTCTTTCCGAAAGGCCATGACAGCATATTCTCAACTCTCGCTCCGTACTTGGAATCCAGCAGACCAACAGCCACATCGACTATCTTTGGCCGGTTACCTGATGCGTAGAACACGACAGCCGAACAAGTACCGCAGAAGTAACGACAGACGTCTGGTGAGGAGGTGTAGTATTCCATCGTACCGATAGCAGGATCTTTGGTGTCGATGAGATGTTTGAGATCGAAAATATCTTCCGGAAAGGCCTTGCTATCATCTTTTCCAGAAGACAGATATTTCGTCTCTGTAAAGGTCCAGTAAAAGATGTCGCTCCCGCTTTGTAACCGGCAGCTGTTGCAAGCACAGAAGCTGGCTTTGAGCTTCCTGCTGACAGGCTCAACGCAGGAGGGCAGATCTTCTTCGCTCGTATCTTTATACTCGCCCCGACGGAGGAGTAGATCTACACCGCCGCACTTACAGCGTATCGGCACACTGTTCTCCTCTTTCGCTTTGAGTTCTGGGAGAGTTGAACACCGAGGCCAGTCTGCAGGTAGCTCCTTTGCCTCTTGACCACGGCCTGGCGTCATCTCTTCGTAACTTTTCAAGTCCACGCCATCACCATTAAGAGCACAGATCCATGGACTTGCACCCCCATCCTGCGTATCGAGCACATAGCCCATCCCACTAAATTTGATCAGCTGGTGATCTCCAACATCCACATTGCCTAGCGTTCCAGTCACCACCCCCAAGTTCCTCTCTGGATCTCTGAAAGCACAGAACATTGGGCTTGAACAGGTAGGACAGAACAGCAGGTCGAAGCGCTCCCAGGCGCTGAATACCTTGAGGCCACTGATGTCGACATTGGCGCGAGGCTCGGGCCAAGTTATGAGAGAGGTGTGTAGTGAGCCACAGAGGTGTCGGCAGCTCGTACAGTGGCACGTATGCCCTGGTAGAGGAAGATCAGATGCGAGAAAGGTGGTGCTGTATTTATAGGTGCCACAGAGACATGATGCTGTTAGGGTTACCGTCTCAGACGAGGAAGACATGTTGTAAGTCAGAGCTGAAACTGAGCTTGATGTTGTGGCGGGGATTCTTGTGGTAATGTACTAGTACTTATGCGATAACAATGCATTGTTATTCGGAGGGGATGCCCTTCAGCTACCACGCCGCTAGTACCACGCCGCACGTACTTTGCCAAAAGATGTTACGCTGCAAGTACGCTGCAGGTGCTACTCCCTACGTAGCGCTTACGTATGTTGGTAGATGTTGTGTCACAGGGCGTGGAAAAAGATTGGTAAGCGTATGCGGGGCTCGCATTGTCATGTCGTACCTCGCATTCTACATCGCATTTGGTCATATGGACACAGAAATTCATAGCCAGCGGCTCAGTAGATTCGAATGTGGGCAACGTCCCTACGATCAGCCAATCTTCTATACTTTGACCACTCGCATCACATCAAACAAGCCTATCTTCTGCTTATCTGACATGCCATCTTTCAGAAGACCGGTTACATGCTCGCCCTGCCTGCCACGCTGGTTGCTTACGATGGTCGTGTCGCCTCGCTTGAACTCGCATGTTCGACCTGTCATACCGGTGATCCACATCTTGACGTTGCCAAAGTGGGGGCCGTCGAGCAGATTCGTTCCATATGCTGAAGCCCAAGGCGCGTCGACTTGCCAAGGATCCAGACTTTCACGTAGCTCCGGCGCGAACGCTGTGACGACAACGAGCTGTCGCTCATCTTTCGAATTACTAGAGGCTGCAGGTGCCAAAGCGCCGTTCAGTGATGCGTTGAGGTTCTTAACTTCATCGGTAAGCCACCTTAAGTCTCTTTTATGTTCCGAGTTGTGCTTTGCCACGTCCCAAAGCTGTATACCTTCCTTCTCGTCGAACTCGGGCATCTTTCTTAGCACAGCAGCTGTATCTGATTCTGAAATCCTACTCCATAGTGTGCACCCCAATAACGTGATGTTTGTGCCCGGAACATCGCTCCTCGTCTCATATAGTACCTCGAGCCTTCCTCTTGTTGTTGGCTCTTTCTCCAACTTATGCGCCAGCTGCAAGCCATCCATCCAGCTCAGGCCGTGGAACTCTAGGGGGCCCAAAACCAAGAAAACTTTCTCGTGGAGATTACACCGCCGAACCAAGAAGGATAGATATTGTTCGTAGTCTATGAGTTTGCCGATGTTTCCGGCGAGAACAAGGAAAGGTGCAGCGACGGGTATGTGAAACGTTAGGTATTGCGAGTCGTTATCTAGATGGAGATCTGAAAGGACCTGGAGGGAAGTTTTCGGGCCAGAGAAAAGGCCAGATAGACGTCGCATCTTGCTGGGCAGCATTTTTTGGGTGGCCGCTTGAGATTTCAGTGTATGTGACACCGGATTCGTAGACTAGGTATAGGAAAAAGGTGAGGTTGAAGGCTGGTCGCGTTCTACAGCAGAGGCGCTTCTAGAAAGACAAACCTGGGTATCTATACTGACGAAGGACTAGAAGAATCAGCAGTAAGACTGGGAAGACTTGAGAGACATATAAGCGCTGGTAACAAAGCGCGGCTTACGGCAGGATTCCAGCTGAGCTGCGCCCTGGATTTTAGGCATGGATCCTGTTCAGTAGCACAGCCTCATCTCTGTTACTGTTCCCGGCACCGTCGAAGACACAACCACGAGAAGTGTAGCTGCAGTCATCTTTCAGTTTCCTTACACCTCCGTTGTTGGATGTCCATGTGTCTTCGCGATGCATCGCGGTCTACGGGTGGTGGCTGTGAAGAGACACCTCAGAATCACTCAGCGCGGGACCAAATTAGATTTCGTCTAACCTGATTTCGGATGGCGCGTTCTCGGCCCCGCCCCGACCCAGTCCACCCTTCTTTACCCAGCCATCTACAGCTGCCACGATGACATCCACCACCAAACTTCCGATCAGCACCATTTTCTCTTCAATGCCGTCGCCGCCGGCTGTGGGCCAAACCCGCTGAATTGGGAGACAACTCTAAGCGGTGATTGCCTTCGCGCCGTGGCGCGCTACGTTCGAAAGCTCCGATGCCGTTAACATACAAGCACAATAATCCTGCAAGTAGTACTGTTAGTATAGCAGTAGGATAAGGAGACGTCCAAGTTCAGGGTATATAGTGTTGCCTTTGAACATCTTAATACTGAACACATGCGCCAAAACGCGCTGACCTTGCTCAGAAACGAGTTCGAAGATTCGTCGTTGTGGTATGCTGTTCCGTTAACAAACCCCTCCCACCGGTACCGACCTGTTGCCTTATAAACACGCGGCTGAATCTATGCATCTGGAGCGGCATCGGGGTGGATCAAGGTTCGTTGCTCTGTGTCCCGTCCCGAGACCGATCAAACTCGACATCACACAATAGGAGATGAGCTACAACATCCACCACACCATTCGATGTGTAAATCAACAAACGATTAGAAAAGTGGCCTCCCACGTTTACCCTAAAGGACCGTTCGGTACAAAGAAAGAGTCCTTGGGTGCTGTATGTTATCCGGCTAAATGTTACTCGCCTGGCGGCGAAGCCCTGTCCTGCAGCTTACCGGTTGACCGCAATGGTCCCGAACGTGCATAGCTGCCTCGTTGTTGTGGAAGGCGTTTTCACTCAACAATTTTCGCATGGAACACTCTGGAGGGATGGCTGCAATGGGCTGGATACGACAAACCGAGATTTCCAGGGGGCGCGGTAGATCTACTTTGATTGTGAGGCTGAAGTACCAATGCGCGATAGTTACACCATCGACGGCTTGATATTGCGATTGCACGATCTACAACCTGGAGCCTGGGACCGAGCAACTAGCAAACTCTAAGAATAGTCGTGTAACATACGAAGCCATCGAACGTCCCCTATACGAGCGCGGTATATTACCTGCGTCTGAAATTGTCGATCCTTTTGACTGCCTCTTGGAATCCGGCATATTTGATGCAGCTGACAACTGGATGGAAAACATCTCAAGAGATCGGACTTTCGGAATTCTCTCAAATATGCTGGTATGCTCTTGCCGACATGACAATGCTTCCACTAATAGCGACGCAGTAAGAGAGAGAAGCCTCAGATTCGAGCAACTGTCGAATCCTCACGTCGTTTCGTTACATGAGGTTACTGTTCGTATCAGAGGCCCAGATGCATGTGCAATATACTTCATGTAATACGACAGTTTTGCAAGTGAAGTCTCGCCTCCCGTGTTCGCTTATCCGGTAGCCAGGCTCACCTTGCTCATCACTTCACTTGGTTTCGACCAATTGGAGAGCCACCAATCTTACACTTGGTCGTCAGCTTTTCTCAATTCGGGAAGTCCGGCCTTCCAGATTTCCGTCGACTTTACTTTCTGGTATCATACGATCTGACTACAGCCAGATACTATGAATCAGCAAAGTCAATGTTATGGTATGTCGGACCATATGCAGGGTACACAGTGCTCGTATTCGTTTGCCTCATGATAACACCGTTCAAGGTGACTGGGTATACTTACCACTCAATCTAATGCACTTCTGAAGCGAGGTCTGGTCTCCAGAATCACAGAAAGCCATTTCTATAAGAGTTGAACATGTCGTATGGCCATCCTGCCCAAAAGCAACTCTCCACTCTTTGTTCCTATCGATATCTACTTCCTCTTCGCTGGTCAATATGAAGGCTTTCTCCTACTTCAGCTATGCCCTGCTAGCATTTGTTCCACTCACTGATGCTCACCCGGGGATGGGTGACACGATGAACGAAATGCGCTACCTTGCTGCCCGTGAGAAGCGTGCAGCTTCGAAAGAGCTTATTGGCGACCTCAAGACACTGGCAGACTCCAAACTCACTGCTATTGGCAAGGACATCAAAGCCATCATACTTGACCAAACGTCTGCTGAGTCGGCTACCATAGATGGCTCCATTCCGGCTGGCAACATCGGAAGCGCTGCCTGCAAAGCTGATCTGTGCTGCCATTGGAAATGGTTGGCGTACGAAATGACCGCCAAATTCAACGGTACATCCGGTCGTTGCAGCAAGTTTGCTCGCCAAGCCGTCCGCCTGGGCTTCCATGATGCAGCCGTCTGGTCTAAGAGCAGCAGTTATGGTGGTGCAGACGGCAGTATCCTCCTCAGCGACGAGATGTCGCGTGCGGACAACAACGGTCTTTCGGCAATTGCTGATCAAACAAAGAAGTGGTACACCAAATACAATCAATACGGCATGAGTATGGCAGATATCATCCAATTCGGTGCCAATGTCGCGACCGTAGTTTGCCCGCTTGGACCACGACTTCGAACCTTCGTTGGGCGCAAAGATAATAGCAAGGCCGGCCCTACCGGCCTTCTTCCTGGAGAAAAGGACTCTGCAGACAAGCTCATCAAACTTTTCCAAGACAAAACCATCGATGCTCATGATCTTGTTGCTCTTGTCGGGGCGCACACTACTTCGCAACAACACTTCGTCGATACCACTCGCGACGGTGACCCACAAGACTCAACTCCTGGTATCTGGGATATGGCTTTCTACCCGCAGACTACGAATAATGCGCCTGTCCGTGTCATCAAATTCCAAAGCGACATCAACTTGAGTAAGGACTCTAGAACTAGTCCTTCGTGGCAGCAGTTCAGCGATCGGGCTACTGCTCAGGGTCGATGGAACGCGGTATGACTGCACATATTTCCAAACAAATATCTCATCTGACGAAATGATATAGGACTATGCTAAAGCTTACACGCGCTTGTCGCTTCTCGGCGTGAACAACATCAACGACCTCAAAGAATGCACCAAGGTCTTGCCCGCAGAACGGCCTACATTTGTTAGCGAGGATCAGGTCTTGCTCGACAGGTGGCTCAACGGCGAGTTCGATCAACTTAATAACTTGGTGGATGATGCTATTCAGCTTACAGGTGTGATATCCTCCAGAGAAGAGAAGCCTTGAGTGCAATGGTGGCTTCATTCCCTCCATCCGTAGCTTCAGCTGCAGCGCTAGCATGAGAACTTCAGGGTTTCACTTATACTATAACATAAATCTATCCTAAAGTCACTAATGGTTCTTCTTGACTCACCTCTTCCTCATTCACTGTCTAGTATCATTGGGGTCCGCTTGCTCCGCAAGTTCACCGCGCAAACCCAGCTTATCAGCGGCTAGTCAGTGTCCGCAATCGGTCACAAGCCTTCTCGTTTCCTAAAATGGTTTGCGTCTGTCTTGTAGCTTGCTGTCCAACGATACACATATCCTCCACTAAAGTCCAGACATACATCAATTTCACGCCATGACATTACCACCCAATGTTCCCAAGTCTGCTATCGACAAGTATGTTCCGATCAAGCTCATTAGCGAAAGCCCAAATGGCCTCATTATTGCTGTAATCCCCAACAACCTCGTCAAGCCAACCCCCTCTTCTCTTTTAGCACTGAGAATTCCTCGCTCAAGAGAAGAACGTGAAGCACTCTTAAGACAGATCGAATCACTCCTCAATATCAAGACTCGCCGCGTCACCAGAGTCATCGACTATGACCCAAGAGGAAACTGGTACGTCACGTCCTTCTGCCACGGCCGTGACCTGCAACACCTCAAGGAAAACTTCTTCCAAGACGGCTTCCCGCCTTTCCTCATCTGCAAGATCTTTGACGAAGTCATGGCTGCTCAAGGCACCGAGCTTGGGCCGAAAGGAATTTGTCACACGGATCTGAAGGGAAGCAACATCATACTGACGCCTACGGAGAAGGAGGAGTTTCCGATAGTAAGGATTGTGCATCTCAACGGTATCGTGATCTGGGATGAGCAAGCCGTTGTCAAGCAGATGATCAGGTTGCTACGATATCTAACCAACAGCGCATCACGCATACCGGAAAAATACCGCATGAACAAGAAGGGAGACAAGCTGGAGTACGTGATTAAAGACGAAGATACCAATAGCCTGAGGATCGGCGATGACTTCTATTCGTTCATCGCGAACTATGATCTGGAAGGGAATACATCGTGGGAGGATCTCAAGAGCAGGTGGATGAATGAGGCAACTGCCTTGATGAAAGAACTGTACGATTCCGAAAGGCTATTGGATGTCATGGAGATCATCATAGAGCCAAAATTTACAGATGATGAGTTTAGAGAGGCGGTGGAGGACGGTGGAATGGACATTATTGACGATAGAGATTTGTAGGTCGTAGATAGTTGACGACCGTAGCGGATTTTACGAACAGAAATCGAAGTAGAGTAAATTAGCATGATATCCTCTAAGTTTGCCGTGCGTGTTGTTGATATTGTTCATGAAAGAGGCTTGTGTAATGCACATAACCGCTACGGTGCGATCTTGTGAGTGAGGGCTTCTAGTATGATCTTACGACATTGCCAGGTGACTACTTTTCCACAATGTTTTCATTTCTCGCAGATGACGGCTGCTTGCATATCATTTCGCTTAGGGGCATGATACGTCTTGGTAATGTCATCCTCTTGTCCCCCTCAATGTGAAATGCCCCCAAAACGCCAATCGAGTTTACCGGCAACTGAATCTTCTCGGCGAGAGTAAGGATGGTGATGTGATCTTTGTCATCTGCCACTCCAGCGTACAGATATTAGGTCCCTGCAAAGCGCTCAAGATTCTGCAGAACGATCGGATTTTCCCCGTCTTGATACAGCAACTAGAAGATGTGAAGGCTCTCCAGCCTAGCCGAAGTCGTCATGAGCTTTACTAGGTCGCTGATGACTCCAGGGCCAGACGTCTCATTCGAAGCTTCAAAATACCAAGTCCGAGTCATTGACCTATCATAATCGGCCTCTATTTCGAGTCCAGATTTTGCTATTCCAGGGTATGCTCCCACCACTTCAACGGATGCGTTGAGTGCAAGAAAGAAAGAAAACTATATAAGGTGCTTGAGGTGTGGTGCTTTTGCAATGCGACTAGTGATATGGGCCTCCGTAGTCCAGCGCAAGGTAGTTGCATCCTCCTTGGTCCTACTTCCCAGACATTTCGACTCTCTACCAGGACCACTCGATCCGATTGCTCAAGGACGTTGCATTTGTGATGTCAAATAGGGCCGAAGACTGTGCGATAACGGGGGCTGTAGTCGTTGCGAGCCATCATCGCTAGTGCAGTAGTAGCTGCTGCTAATGGATGTGGCAAAGGCCTCTTATCCCTATGGCGCTGCAATGCGCGTAGATCGAGACAGGGACCGTACGTGGTGGTGGGAGGGTGCGGAGGTGTCTGAAAAGGTCCTGACGATTCTTGATTCTACTGTTCGAGTCTTTGAACTCGCGTTGCCGCTGCTACGCATGTCGTCGGTCTCGGGCTTTCTTTTACCCTACGGAGTTTGCCAAATCATAGCCAGCGAAGAGGACACTTTTTCCATCGCACCGTGCAGGGGGGTTTGCAGAGTACATGCTCGCGCACAAAGCGCAGACCTTGCAATGCGCGATAATTAATGCTTTGAGAGGGTGCTGATGTTGTTGCTGGGCTGCTGGAGGGAGGAGCCCTCAGCGCACGGACCGATGAAGTTGGTTGTTGCTTGAACTCTCTCTGCCCCTTCCTCCAGACCACACTGTCCCAACCCAGTCACCCCGACACAGCGTGGTGAAGGTATTGAGGCCACTGTCAGTGGCAAGATACCCTTCATCATACGATGCAGAAGCTCTGCTCGCTACAAGCCTGCAGCCATAGTACAGGAGTCGCCCGAGGGCTTGACCGAAGCCGCCGAATCCACGTCCTCGACCGCCTTGCCTACGATCGCTACGTACCCCAACAAGACTGTGGAGTGACATAAGAGCTTCTTGGTTCTCGTGGGGGCGACCTCGCCCTGTCGACAAGCGCAGCCAGGCGATGTAGGCGCGGCTCCCTGCGTATATCGGCGAGCATTCCGCCAACTGAACCCTATCCCGCACCCGGCTTCCTACAACACAGTTAGCACACCTGTCTGGGATTATACTGTAAACCAGACTCGGAGTATCATGTTGCTGATCCTCGGGCCGACAGCCCCCAATACATCCTCGATCTCCGCTCGCTACGTCCATAGCGCAGTCGAACCTGCACGGAAATACTGTGGGCCGCCCAGCTTGCGGTCACATCGCTTTGTCGTCCGCTACTGTACCTCGACACTTACAACATGATTAGTACGTGGCCAAGCATGAATTTTCGGATTTTCTTACGTACGCCCTCACGTCGTCTTGCCGCAACTCCAATCTATAATGGTCACATCGGCCTGTAATCTTTGTCGGTATCTAAGGCCATGGTCAGAGGTACATATATGGTATGTGGCGGGCGTCCCAGCCTGTGTCAATGGTTTGACAGATAGCGGCAGCAAGGCCTTCGCACATGGTTGTGCGCGCTGCTCTCCGGTACATCTTCGTGGAGATGGCTCACAAAAGAGCCGGAAGGCAGATTCAAGCTCCCGCAAGACACGTGTTCGGCGATCCGATCAGCGGCATGTCTTATCCCAAAGTCCGCCATCTGAACAGACAACGGTGTCCTACGCAACATCATTGCTGACGTACGATCCTCAGACAACATCGTCTACCACAGACTCGCGAAGTCGAAGTCGACGTCCCCTTTCTTTGTGCCTCTTCGATATCCACTGCTTGCGGTCGAATCGAACGCCGTGAGACAAGGGATAGATCGTTCAATTTCGTGCCTCTCCCTCCTCGTCCGTCTCGATATTATTGGTACCGGCTCTATGATCCGCAATGGTGAGAGCAGCCTCCGACTTCCAATTCGGGAGACCCTCAGCCGTCCTAGAACTGTCAAGCATCAACGCACTATGCAAAAGTCAAGCTGCTGCGCGCTTCAGTCTAGGAGATTTGGGCCTACGCATCCGTTTGGGAGCTTTGTGTGGTACGGATGATGTTGTTGATTGTCGCTGGTAGGAGAGGTCCTGTTCGTGGAAGACTGGTATGTGAGCCGAGCCTGGCGTCACATTTCCGATACCTCAATCGTAGTGTTCTTTCGACACGAGCCTTCTCATTCATAAGACTCAGCTATCCATTGAGGCCGTGTATCTCATCATCATCAGAATCTTGTGGCCTTTGCCGTATAGAATTGCTGACAAGGGCGCGGCCCTTAGGGGACTCAGCCATGCGACCTAAACACCTCACCGTGATCATAGGCGATTCCAAGTTTTGGCGAACCTGGACGCGCCAAGGAGTTCTTCTCTTGACCAGAACTCATGACTGTGGGACAAGCCAACTCACCTTCAGTACATCCCTGGAGGTGGCAGGGAGCATGCGCCTGCCGGTATTGATTCCAAGGTTTAGCCGCTTTGGTGATAAAAAACGACAGTGAGTTCAGTGTATGTATCTTCATCACGACAGCCGCATCAGGACGACTACAGTGAACGTCCAGGGGGTCACAGGCATGGCATCGTATGGCTGCTTTTGTAACCGACGTAACCGAGGCCGAAGTGTACTAAGTATAGCGTGCACATCTCAGAGAATCCTGCCTGTTTGCAGCAGACACTCCCGTCCGCGATGGCTGTGAACGACAATTCTGGGAGTCTTGCATAATGATACCACAGCGAAAACACCGAACCACTTTGACGAGGAATTTGTAGCGCGACCGGAGCGTTAGCTTCGAGCTCAGCAAGCGTTTCTCAGCCAGAACGATACGATGGTAATGCGCAGCACGAGCGTCAGAGTAGTTGAAATGGACTGGTGTCCCACTGTCGCGCCGTGACGGATCCTTTTGGGCAAATTCGGCGATGTCGCACGCTGAAGGCATGAAGTAGTGTCTTTTGGATGCCATGGCCACCTTTTTCACAATGCGACCTTGCTAGCGAGCCCGATTATCGCATGCAGTTTGTCACTGCAGGAGTCGATCCTTTCGTTGCTTCCAAACTGGTCAGGGGCACCTGCCGCGTCGGATGCAGATGGCATACTCCGCCATGGCATCTCCCGGGATCGCTTTCGAATGTCAAACCTCTGGCTATCTCTTTCTGAACGACGGTCCTCTTTCTCTACTCCTCCATTTTCTGGTCATCTTTTTCCATCCTTTTCGTCTCTCTTTGTCATCTATTTTGTACCTCGGTCAGTGCCCAAGACTTTTTAACAGCGATAGACCGCTGGCGATGCCATCCAATAAGGCACTCGCCAGAGTGTGTGTTCAATGAGCGACCTGTCTCGCGGTTTTTCCGGTAGCGAGGCAATTGACTGCTGCCCTCTGGTGACATAACAAACGGGTTGCATTCCGATAAGGCGAATGGATGGCCGAAGGCCCACTCGCAGGGCGCGAGCATCTTGAAGGACGCCAAATCTGGACCAACACCGCCACGGCCGTTGGACTTTCCGAACTCTATACCGTCTCGAGCATGCCATCGCAGTCGGCCATGCTACAACCAGTCAAAGGGAAGGAACTCCGAATGAACTCCTGATGAACTCCTTGAAGCTCTCACTGCGATTTCGTTTTCGTTCCGTCGTCGCGACATCTTCTAGCACTGGCGTACCACGGAGTTTCTTTGTCAGATGTTCCTCGCAGGCCTCCCACCATGTCCATGCACCGACCCCTTCAGCCAGCTCGGTCTTCCATGCTCTCTCATGGATACTTGCTGTGCCTTCACTCATCCGAGTATATCGAACGTATTCTACTTCTTGTTATGTTCCCTAGGTACCGCTCGTGGTCGCCGCTGGGCTTGTATACGCTGGATAAAGGCCGAGGCCAACGATGGACGGGCGCTCGCACGCAAAGGGCAGCATTCTTCAATTGGCCCGACTATTGGGAGGGGCTACGGTGTGCATGACCGTACGTGTAGGACATTACCTGGCTTTCCGTCAGTGCATACTCTGAATGTCTTTGCTATGAGAAGCGAACGCAGATGTCTGTGTTCTACTTTACTTGTCCACTAAAGACACCGCCTACCGAAACGAATGAGGTCTTTAGTCTCAACATGAATGATCAGCCTATCCAGCGCCGTCGTCGCCAGAGGCGCTTGTCGCCTAGATCGCCCACCCCCAAGACTTGTATTCGCGGCGATTCAGTATTGGCGACTACCGACCCTTCAACGCATAAGGCCGGCCAATCCTCCAAGACACGCGCTGACATGGTGGAGTACAAATCTTGCCTTTCGTCTCTGGGAAGCTATGGTGGGCGGACCTGTAGTTTGCTGCCTTCTTTGTCTTCTGGAAACCATCCCCTGGCTGACATCCACGGCAACGCCTAACATAACTCCGATGATCAACGGAGTCGTGTTTCTTCGTAAGTGTGCAGAGACTGTGGGTTGTCAGTGAATGTCAGGTATGGTCGGCGCAAAATCAATCAAAGACACTGCCGGCTCCCTGTCCTTACGGCTGTGTTTCCCAGTTGCTACCTACTGGAAGACAATAGACGTTTAGCCTGCGTATAGCAATCTGCTCGCTCCATGCCAGTCGTCGCTCCCGGGATATTGACGACTCCACTTTGTGTGCGTCGATGTCGCAATGCCGCAGAGGTGTTGTAGACGCGGACTGGCAACAGCCACAGCCACAAGTCTGTGACCGCCTCGAGCGGCGCACCAAATTTATGTCTCTGATCTTTGTGTCTGCAAAGGACAAGAGTGTCAGCGACTTGGTAGCACAGTGCGCTTGTTGTGATGCTGCTCATCGCTGGCGAGGAGGCGTTGAAGCTGCGGCTGAAAGGCGCCTTCTCGTAGTACCTCTTTCAAGGGCAGGGAAGAATCGACATCAGGAATGGAATGACTTACCAGCCTGTACGATTGAGATCGTCCACTCCCAATCTCCTGTCTGTTCGTGCGGGCGTCGATGGTACCGGCGGAGGGGTTGTTGCTGACTGCCTCTGCCTAGTCAGTGCAATATCCGCAGATGCCACCTGAGGGTATCACAAACTTGTCTGGCTTTTTGATCCGTCATACCAAGTTCTCCGCCTGCTTCTGCCGTCAACGTGAGGTGGTCTTGTTGTCGTGGCGTGGTTGTTGGTGGGGTGGTCGCGGACCCCCGACCGAACTTGCAAATATGAAGCTGAGACATCAACACCCTTTCCTGGAAGTGAAGATACCAAGCCAAACGGAATGTTTACAGCGCGAAAATCTGTCGCAGCCCTTATAAAACAGTTTTTCGTACGGCTCCATCGCTTACGAGGCCCGCGTCATAAGAGCACTAGAAGGCGCTCGATGAATGCTATCTCTGTCCTTCACGGGATGATGGTATCAGAGTCTAGGATACACTACAGCCAAACAGCCACTGCATTTTATTACAAGATTGTGAACGATGCACAAGAACCTTATCAAGCTGTGTCCCCACTTGATGCAAGGATTTGACGCACCAGACACATCCACAGAGTTCACCCAAGTGCTACATACCGCTGTCGCATTCTCACTTCGGCTGACTATTTGGGTGTTTAAAATGGCATGAAGAAATTGTACCCAGCTTGTACCAAGATCTTATTCACCGTATTTGGTGCGCGTTAGCAAAACCGACCCAGCCTGGAGCAACTAGAACTGTTGGATTTATCACACCAGTCCTTGCTCATCTGAACCATGCTGTCCGCCTGGCGCACGAGAAGATCTGTTGGCATTGCTGTCCTGGATGCGTGGCAGTCAACAGTAGACGCTATAGTTTCGTCAAATGTGCTCCACGTAGAGCTCATAGATGGTGTCATCTAGTACATGATGAGAGTTATTAAGGCGTTAAGCTTTTGCAATACCTGTGAAGATTGGGGGTATGAACACGCCACAGTCACGCTTTTGCACTCTATTGCCTCGTTCTTGTGGAGGAGTCGTCAGATAAATCACAGGAACTATTGAGAACGCCATTCTCTTGAATAATATGAGGGAAAATCTGTCTTCGCCATTGCTGGGTGATTGAGAGCAACCTCTCGTCCTTCCTGAGCTGCCTACTCACCAGAGGTGGCCTAGCGATTCAGAATTGTTTGGCACATCCCACAACCGACTTCGTTTGGATATATGTATGGATTCATTAGGCTCTTTTCCATCAACAAAACACTTTCTAACTCGTGCCTTAGGTTCGGATCGGCCGGCGGCAATGGAACGTAGGCAATCGACACCGAGCTGAACTCATTTTTTGTCGCTCTTGTGTTCGACTCTCTGTAAGGTCGAACGTTGAGTCGCACGCGGAAACCTTTGGTATCTAAACTTCTTACATTGTTGGGTCCCCAATTTCGCAGTACAATCTTAGTACCTTTCGTGTCCTTTGTGGCACGGAGGTCCTAAGTGACGTCTTCTTTTGCGCCAGTTGGAGATTTGCGAACGTGGACGACAGAATTGACATTGGCATATCGCAATGTTCATATGCCAACGAAGTTCTGTTGGGTATCTATACGGATAGATTGATCTCCGATCTGTCAAACAGAAACTCACTAACTCATGGCACAGCTGACAGATGTAGGCTTTCGGCATCGTTGCTAAACTGTCTTTTTACTTTCGTGTTCGACTCTGTGGACGCCTTTACATGAGTTTGGACTTTGACTTTTTGCTTGTAATGATGCGGCGAACGCGAATTGCTGCTTAGATGTCGCCGTGCAGCACTACATCATTCCCTTAGTCATCAGTAAGTGAGCGATTTGAAGTATATGCGAACCACTGGTAGAGCTCTGGGCAGCTAAGTGGTAAGCGTATGGCAAAAAGAGACTTGTAAACCAACAGCGAGAAGGCTTGCGGAGCTGACGGCCATACTCGTGGTACGGAAGCTATATCACCCGCAGCAGACGAGAAACGATTTCGACAACGAGCACTCTATTCTTGGCGACTGTGACAAATGTTGTGGTTGTTGAAAGCTGCACAAACCGGATGGAAGACGCGATCCAAACCACAAAGAGAATTGGCACACGTAGGCCGAGCGATATCGAGGTCTTGGTGTGGTGGATTTGATTCGGCATGGCATAAGTACTACGTTAAGATTACTTGACCAAAGAGCACCATCCCTGACAAAGGGTTGAAAACTGCATCGAAAGGTATTCAGATTGAGACTTGCGTTAGAAGAATCTGAGTTTTCACGGATCGACCTATTGCTCAAATGCAGACACGTTTGCAGTCAAGATTTTCTTGCGACTGCTTGCTGCATTCCCGCAGCGCATGCATTCCATTCGCCAGTATAGCTACGCACACTTCTGCCAGCTTGGTCTGCTTCCCGACGGCCTTATTCTCGACGTCAGTATCGCCGAAAGACATCGTCATCAAGCATCCAGGTGTCAGGAGCACGCTTATCTAAAGCTTGCAGACACGCTGTATGGCCCGGGCCCATGGATTGAGATGCCACCTCCTCGTACCTTTCCGATTCCTCCTTACTATCAAAGATCACCTCATAAGGCTTGTTCAAATACACCTTGCGTATGTCAAAAGCGACGTCAAGGAGTGCTGAATGGACTTGAGCCACGATCGTTGTACATGCGGCTTCAAAATCTCCAGGTGTCATAGCCAGCAAGTACGCGGTTCCACCCATACCTTCGATCTCGCGATGAACAATGTTGTTCATCGTTTGGGTGTATGCCTCCCGATGCAGAGCGTAAATGCGGTATCTTCCATCTTCCGCACTGATTCGGCCCAGGTTTCTCAAGTGATAAGTGCGGTAGTAGTGGGCGAAGCTAGCACAGTATACTGTCTTCGAACCGGGATGACGGCGATGATAAGCCCTCGCGTCTTGCAGTCCTGGGGCGCGACCGTATTGAGCCGCTGTGGTGTCGCAGTATATTCCTGTGCCATTCAACTGCGCGAGTCTAGCCGCGTCAGTGGTATGATCTTCCTTGGTGTTTGTAATTCGGAACATTGAGTGCCATCTCGCAACTGTATCTTGTGTCGTAGGCTTTCCGTTCGGGCCTAGATATTGGACTCGCACTTCTTGGTCCGATAATGCATTGTCAACGTGCGCTTCGTGGATCTCGATCGAGGGGTCAAGGTCTGATTACGTTAGGTTCTGGTTTGACATCGCAGGAGAATGAAGTAAAGACGAACCTTGGTAGAGAAACGCCATCAAGGGGGCAAATATCATGAGGACAGAGGTGCATTTATTCAAAGAGAGAAAAGCAAGTCGACCGTGAGGAGAAAGGGGACCGTTCTCCTTGAGTGTCACCGTACCCAGATGGTCGGCCCTGCCGAGCGCATGGATTTGGCGCCAGTTTCCCTGTTGCTCTCGATGGATCGTCTCTGATATGACTGGGTAGGGGTTTGTCGTTTCGCTGTATTCGAAGAACAACGCCGTGATGAACTGCTCGATACGGTCCAGCTTCTGGATGCGCTCGTTGCGGCTTTGGCAGTCAAAGCTGCAATACACGTGGGTATCAAACTGAACGAGGACCCGCGCATCACAACCGCGCGTGTTCAGATATGGTACGGCACTGCTTACCAGGCGATTGCAAGCGATCTCGCGACATGTAATAGCTGCTCTCGATCGGGGCATCCTCACGTATGGTTTGGAGGGGTTTCCGCATATACTGAAGATGTGGATTGGCCGTGTCAGGAAAATGTCGCGGATGACGCGAATTTGAAAGAACTCAGGCTTTTCGAAAGCGTCTAACGAGATTTGTGCTCAAACTGCCCGTTTGTATCGGACTTCGCGGGCACGGTGAACAGAGATATGGGCCCATCAGTCTTTCACTTTCTCACTGCGGTTACGATGCCAATGCGAGCCACATACTCGCAGTCGCTCTGGATCTAAGCAGTACTCACGCTGACCTCTTTTGGTAGGTCACTACGGCCAGAAGGAGAGCTGCGTACATTTGTAATCAGAGTGATGAGGTCGTGCTGCTGCCGGAGCCACTTGCGGCCAGGGAGCGATACATGGTGCTCGACAACTTGTTGCATGGTAGCTTAGTCAAACAACAAAAGAGCACCATGTAATGGCCAACCAATCATGTGGCCTAGTGTCCAGACTTGAAGAGCTCGTCGTAGTTGTCTAAAGTTTGGCTGTTTATGCAGGCATCTATGTGACTTCCACTTGTATAGCCACTGCCGATAGGATGGTGAGGCTGTGGAAGTAGACTCGATAGGCTACACGGATGAATGTTCTGTCAGTCGAGTTGTATTGGTACCTGCGCATCTCTGAAACAGGCCGACTAAGGCCTTGTCGTTGAGCTTCCCATAGCCAATGGCCAGACTGACGAGCCGCTCTGTACTTCACGGCATCGACTGCGCAAGCAAATCTGACTGATACTTGATCATTATTATCACTTAGGAAGTCATGAACGATACTGAAATACGCTAATTTGGTGGTTTGGGTATCATGATTTTGCTGGAGTCTGAAATCATGCGCTAAACGAACATATTCACATTCCTACTTCTCACCGAGGTCCATCCACTCAAGCCCTGTCTCGAGCTCGTACGTAAGAGAATCATAGATCAGCACTGCTCAAATGCCTTGCCATATCATGATCTCTTTACGAGCCGAGACTCGCTCCAGAGATTCCATGATCTTCTCATGGCCGGTATCAAAACAGTCTTGAGCGATGAGCTTGTGGTGTGTCTCCCTATCGGGTACGGGAATGTACAGGAGGTCTAGATTGGTAACCAGAGACCGAAGACTGATCTCGACGGAAGCAAGCATCTCCCTCTCGAAGCTTTCCCACTTCGCGATGTCTTTATCCAGCAGAATCCTAGGCCCTCCAAGCCCATTCATCTTCGCGTATATCTTGTTGTTGATCGTTCGGATAACGGCCTCTGTTCTGTAATTGCTCCAAGTAGCGGCTTGATGTAACTTCTTGAGGTGAGCCTCGTAGGCACCACCAAGCTGCGTAGAGGATTGTGGTCGTGCAGGATAACTGCAGACGGCGTATAGTCCAGCCGTGCGGAGGTATTGAGGCGCTGAAGCATCGATGTACAATCCCTCTTCCTCAACGAGTCCGTCTGATTTTGGGTAGGCGTCCGAGGAGAGGATCTTGAACATTGTGTGAACGGGTGCGACTCTTCTCCGTTCCCAGGTAATGACATCGATGCAAACGACAGGCTGGACTTCGAAGACCTCGTTCAAGTCTGCTTCATCGACTGTGATTGGAAGGTGGAGCTCTAGATGGCGTCTTGTTAGCGGTCAGGATTTACTGTATGCGACTGGAACTTGGCGCACCCTCGATCAACCAAGCCAGCATACCAGCAAAGACCTTGCACACGAAGACGCAATAATTGTGGGATTCCATAGCTTCCTCTGCCTCAATGGAGGTGTATCCGGTTTCTTGAGCAACAAATTGATCGCCGAAGTCTTCTTTGTGGCAGAAGAACAGATGCAGTTCATTACCGACTGTCTCTTTGCGCAACAGTACACGGGAATCAACCACTCTCGTGATGAGGGTGAAGATTACAACCATGAACGTTGATATGCGGTTGAGAGCATGTCTCTGTAGCGTGGCTTGCGGATTGCTCATGCTGAGACGAATGTGTTTGTCGTGTTCGGGTGGGATAGACAAGGTAGCGACAAAGGGGGCGTTGAAGTGCAATATCTTCGAGATTGGAAGGTGTCTTGAGGTCAAGAGAACTGGCTGTGTGTGCGGCATGTGTCGGAGGTGAAGGAGAGATATCGACCCTGGTGTTTTGATCTTCCAGCGACTGGACCTCCCCTCGCTCTGCTGCGAAACCGGCCGACCATCTTCTTCACGTTCACCTACTCTCATGTACAGGAATAAAAGGGATACAAGGGCTGATATATCATTACATTCGCCGACTACAAACACCTTAGATGCCCATCTGAAAGGGTGCTGATGTTCAATGGCCGAATGCGCAAGTCTTCAGAGGGTCAACAACGCAACAGACTTATACAACGAGTGTGTAGATCGGAAAAAAGATGGGCAAATCATTCCGACGAGGATAGGTAGCAAGTCTAAGATTGTCCTTGCAGAAATGCTCTGTATGGCTTATGTAGATGAGCTGGACGACCACCACAACTTATCACTTGGCGCCTTGGTGGTCTATGTAACCACGGCAGGATAATCGAGTGCCAAAGAGATACCGGGTACAACGATCTGCTTCTGGAAACAATCTTGCAGCAGAAAACTTGAGACTCTTCATTGAGTCGAGCGCAGACGATGCGAAGCGAAGGCAGTGAACTTCGAGTTTGAAATATTGCAGATATGCTATCAATCCGCGAATCTGCTAAGTTCGTCGGAACACAACCACAAAAGGGCGGTGAGGTTCTTTCTATTATACTCGGTTGTGTTTTCGGAGATCTACCAGTTTTCCTGGCCCATGTTGTGATGGGGAACGCGTCATTGTCCGCACTGTCACCTGGCCAATCTCCGCATACCAGCCAAACAAGTCTCACAAGTGACCCTGAAAAGCAAAAAGATTCACTCTATGTCCCTGTCACTGCCAGTGATCGAAGCAAAAAAAGATACCACGGCGCGGCTTTATACTCCTTGGAGATTCGCACTGTGAAAGATCAAATTAGCGAGTTCTTTAGGAAACGCAGGGCGCGGAACGCGTTGACCAAACAGAGTACATAGTACACACTTCTGGTTAAGCCTAGTAGTGGTGAGATGCAGACTCTTTAATAGTATTATATAGTCATATTATATGGCCGAGTGGTAGCTGTTGGTATAGTAGGGTAGCAGATTGGTCGTGGCCTTCGTGGGGGTGAATAATGGACCAAAGCTGTATGCACGTCGAACTCTTGTGCTTTTTGACAATCGAACTGGTTTACCTAGGATCTGTCACAGCTTCAGCGATGTCAAGATGCTATCTGAACCAGCATATGGTGTTCACTGGGTCAGTGAGGACAATAACTGCGCGTCAGCGCTTTTTGGCCTGCCAACGAGTTTGCTTGTTCAGATGACATGCAAATACCCCATTCACAAATAGATAACCATGGCACACGAAGAATTGTACATGAACTGTATGATACGGTTCAGTACGGTTCCCACCTTTATGCTGAATCATATATTCGTTGCGTTTATATTAGGATCACACTATAGGATTGCTCTTGGTGCAGACCGGTCACAGACCTAGCTTTTGGTAGAAACAATCATAAACGGGAAGCATGCCATGTTTCTGATCTTTTTGACCCAGTAGTCGTATTGCTGCTAAAGAAAGCACCAGTTCAGTTAGCTGCCACATGACTTGCTGCCGGCAGCGCACTACATATCGTATAGCGCCATTCCAGGAGTATAGCTTGCTGGAGACATATGCTTCGACACGGACGTATTCAGAGCCACCAAGCCATTGTATCCCACCAAACGTATGAGCCCCCACGTTCTTGCGCTCGTCCGACAGTCTCCAAGCATGCGCGCTAGCCAGTCGTGCACCTCGAACCCTCTCGACGTAATGCTAAGAGGTAAACAGTATTACAGTCGTTCTTAGATGCCGTAGGTAGGTTGTAATGATGAATACCGAGGAAGCGACAGGCTAGTGGGATGTAGAGATACTGTAGCCTAAGATATGTCAATTCGCGACTTCCTAAGTGATCTAATTGTACGTACATCAACTGCGCCCTATCCTCTATCAGAAGGTTCCATTCTTCCAAACTGTCGTTATGATACTTACAGACGTCCATGCATCCATTATGGTCCGCAGCCACGTCTGAGTGCCACCTGTTGTTATACTATCGTGGAGGTTTCGAAAGTCTGAGCTCAGCCATTCTCTTTATGTTGTATCTGAAGCAGCTCCAATTCGCGCACCGTCATGTCGCTGAGATCCTACTCAGTGAGCTCTACGCTGGTGGCAGCTAGTAGCGCCTCGGTGATGGCTGTCTTTTGGAAACGAGGGCGAGGGGAAGAAAGGGACTGTCGCTCTTTGGATATGTGGCGCATGTATGAGGTTGTAAAGCGTGGCTAGCAAGCAATTGAACGCAATGTCCTTGGCTGGGCCGATCAAAAGCATGTCTTTGTCGTCGCTCGGGTCGACGTCGTTCGCAGCGTGAGAGGTATAGTGGTACATGTATGCAGCCACACTGTATATTCGGGTACTGCAATCTTTCTTGAGGTGGGGAGTCGCCTTAGTACGAAGCGATCCGAAATGGTTCTCATCCTTTGGCTCTATACGACGAGCTTCTTCGATCGCTGCAAGGGCAGTCGGATTGTCAATTTCGAGCTTCCCAATCCCCGTCTGGTATAGCTATCATCGCTCGAAGACCTACTATTGGTGTCTTAGATCCCTAGCTGATGAAGTAATCCTAAAGTTGGCTGACCTTTGTTTCCCTGGGGGGTTTCCGCTGTAGTGTTTTGAGCAGTCGATCAGTGCGGCCTCCAAGGTGTGCTTCTGGCCGACCCAGTCTTCCATATTGTCGTGATTGGAGTCTTCTCTAGACAATTTTACAGAAGACTGTGACCAAGACGCCAAGTTTGGGTGAGCGACTTGAATAGATCGAGCGTTTTGGAGGAGCAAAGCGCACGCACTTCCGCGCTAGTAACAACATCCAAACGCCCACGCTGCGAGCACAAATGACAGCAAATCTTGCTACACCATTCTTTCAAGTGACTTTCATATCTTCTCCTCAACTCATGGCCACCAACCCGTGTGTAGCCGGCATGCCAGTCACCCCACCTCCCCCGCCCCTTACCCTTCGCCAGATCCTTCTTGTACACCTCATCGTATTCCAAGAAGCGGTCTTTGGTTACCATGTCTACGGGTACGAGATTTTCAGGTGGTTGGATATCATCTGCGACACATTCTATTCGGAGTCCTATTCGATAGCCGTCCTTTCATCGAGCGGAGATTTCACACCGAGGCTCCCCGACATGTCACGAATCAAGACAAGCTATATATATCGCGCTTACATCATGAGGATGAGATGCGACACATTCTGTGCGATCATGCAGCCTTTCGTAGAATAACATCTGGAAAGTAAGCTCTTGCGACGTACTACAGGTTTTGCGCCGTGGATAACTGACCGATCATTCACAGAGCTTCTCGGCCTCAGCAACGCGACTGAGTGGAGACGTTTTCGTGCCATACCATACATTCTTCTCGTCTCAGACCTGCGAGGTTTTCACAACCCACCTGGTCACTCAGTCTTGTTGATAAACGACGGTCACGGTGAAGAGTACATCTTCGATGGTACTATCGATCAATACGGATGGAATTGGGTGACACATTGGCTCATGACAAAGGATGAGCTTGTGGAAAGCCATATGGATCTGAGCCAAGCTCCGTATTTGGAAGAATACTTTGGAGGAGACCAGATTATTCGTGCGGAGGCGCTGAGCATGAACAACGAGTATGGATATTGGGCTGTCGCGAGCAGGCGTATGGAGCAGATATTTGAGCAAGTGGACTGGCATTCTCTGCGTGGATGTGCGGAAGATGAAATTGAGGCGCAGATTCGCACTCTGAGCAGGGCCAATTTTGCGGGTGCATATGAGGAGGCAGTGGCACAGTAGGACAGGTCTTTGTGACCTCGTCAATGACACTATACTGCCTGTATTTTCAAAGACAACAAGAAACAGTTTCCTTGAGATCACAGCTTAGTGGAATAGTTAGTGAAGCCGCTCCCAAGTTTACAAGGGTGCACTGACTTACCACTAGCGCCTGATTTCAAGATGAATCGTCGCCGTCCCTCTATACTCTTACAACCACCAGGACAACACATTCTTGAGCAGAAGTCGTTCTCTTGCTCATAAACCCATCATGGTGTCAGCTGCATCTACCATAAACGCAACCCGCCTATCCCTGGAAGAGGTCTTGCAAGTACTCCTCGTCTGCTTCCACGCCGCCGCCGATACTGCCCCAAAGGCCATCCCCGCATACGCGATTGAGTTTCACGATCCTTCGGTCCCAGTCCCGATCTGGAAGATTTGGTCGATAGAAGACCTAGTGTTCGCCCCGCCTGACCCCGAAGACCTCAGCCGCTGCACCTTCCTGCCACCGTGGTTGAACGACGCACTCTCGCGCTTTAACATGTGCGACTGGTTCAGTCTTGTTCTAGAGGAGGAAGTGAACAGACTGGTCAGGAAGCTATTCAACGGACGTGCCCAGTGGTTGACATATTGGCCAAAGATCGACCGCATCTTGACCTGGCGCAGTAATCCGAATCAGCCTATGGTGCTAATGCACTCCGTGCTGTACGTCGAGACGGGCGATGGCAGACAGATGATCATGGATGGCACCTTGAGGCAATATCTTTGGGAATCATCGACTTGGCTTCAAACATGCCAAGAGTGGTATGTTGGACGCGTGGACTGGCGTCGTGGTTGGGTTTTTCCTTCGCAGAAGATTAGATGCTCGGTGGAGTATGAAGCAGCACGTGCAGCAGGCGGATACTGGGCCTTTGCCTTCGCGACATTGACACAGTTGTTCGGCGACCTGGACTGGGAGGAGTTGAGGGGTTTGGGACCAGTCGAGCGACTCGAGCGCGTTAAGAGAATGGCTGAAGGAAATCTCGCTGGATTCCACGGATGGGCCCCCAAGTTTGGATGAACCAATGCAGGCAGAGACCAAAGGAAATGAATGTATGAATGGAATTCTTGGAAATGACAAGTGGTTGAGAAATGGATACCCATGTGTAAAGCGCTCGACCGCTGGCCACGAACAATGCTCAATTCCTAACTTCTTATGCTGTTGGTGCCCATTTGCTCTTCTTCCTTATTCGTGCACCGTAGATGTAGAAAAGAATGGGAACAGGAAGGAAGACTACGCAGATGAACGCCAAAAGACTACTCGCCCAAGGTACACCAAGGTTGTGGTACATGGCATGCGTAAACAGTGGGAAGAACGCGCCTGCGAAAGAGCGAATGAAGGTATTGACCGCGATGGCACTGTTGGAATAGAAGCCATAGCAGTCGATGAGGTAGCTCATACCTTGCCAGAACGGCACCATGCAGCCAAAACCGAGGAGAGCAACCGAGAGCACTTGTGGCACCCAGGTGATGTCGGGACTGCTAGTCCAGGCGAACCAGAATAGACCGGCAGGGAGTGCAATTGCCCCTAAAATCATAGGTGGTAAACGCTCCTCCGGAATAACCCTGCCGTGCTTGTGGAATGCGCGAGTAAAGTTTGTGGCGGAGCTATAAGCGATGCAGCCAGCACCCAGCAGAATGCCAACGATGAAGGCACCAAATGGCAGCTGCGATACACCCAAAGACCATCCTCGTTCTTCGTGGAACGACACCGGGAACTGTCACTTGTCAGGCCTTGTTATCGAGGATTATAGGGATGAACACTTACTGCTTCAAATAGTAGGTAGACGATGCCGTATAAAAAGCTCATGTAGGCTGTCACAAGTGCTAAGATTGGTTCCTGGATGAACATGATGAATGGCCTCAATAGATAGACATTGACAACCTTATCGACTGTCAATTTGTTCTCGTCTGCTGCAGCGTGGTACTTGTCGTTACCCGTCTCCCTTCGTAACCTGGCAGCTCGCAGTTGCAGTATCCTGGCGGCTGACGTTTCCGGAACGACGAAGAAGCCGATGCCTCCGAACAGACCGGCCATGATCAGGGTGATCCACGACGTCCACCGCCATCCAAGGTGTGATTCCGTAATGAAGCCACCAGCAATGGGGCCTGCTACGGGGCCGGCAAATCCGCCGGCAGCGAAGACACAGATGGCATAAGACCTAGGGATGGGATCCCACAAGTCTGCAAGAGCTCCACCAACGACTGCCAGAGGCGCAGAGGCGAAGAATCCACCCAGGAATCGACCGACGCATACCGTTGTAATGTTCTGCGCGAGTGCTACTGGGATCTGGAAGATAGCAAACAGTGCAAAGCCAAACATCAAGGGAGGCTTCCGGCCAAGCACTTCTGACATGGGTCCAAAGGCAATTGGACCGAATACGAAACCCTGTAGCTCTGTGTTAGCTACTGGGTAGCCGATCGCTGAGGAGTTGCTCAACGTACCAGGACGAATAATGCTACGCCAAGGGTAGCTGTGACCAGTTCAACATTGAACTTCTCTTGGACAACACCGATGTTGACACTGAATATCGAGCTGGCAAATGTGACTGTGAAAACCATGAGGCCCATAGAGATAGTGATCCCCCATCTCCGCTTTGGCGTCCAATTCTTTGGATTGTCAGGGTCGTTGGGTCCATCGAACTCTACGAAGGACTCCGTATCTGTCGGAGGTGGCACGGTGCTGCTTGAAGCTTTCTCCAAGTCATGTGTCGTATCTTCCTCGCTCTTTCCGTAATCATCCTCTCTTGCAGCTGGTGTCTGTTCTGGAGGCATTTGAGACTGCGGCAATACTGGTGTATGCTGAGGGCCTATGTTGGAGTCTGCCATAGCGATCGGAGAAGTTTGAGAGTCGGCGAGACGGATTCTTGGCTACAATGACGGAAGGCCGAGTATTTGTATCATGTCCAACTTGGATCCGTGGATATGTAATTATTCCCGGAGTTTGCATGGATTTAACGATAAAGAGGCGACGATCTTCTGCAGCCGCCCCTTGACCCACCTTCAGCGCCTCGCCATGTACGCGAAGTCAACTTGGCGTTTTATTGCGCGTTTGGTGCTGTCGCGCCATGATAAGGCTCCGCGGCTGAAATGTCTGTTCGGGTGCGTCTACGATGGGAAGAATGGCGTCCTGAGCAAAAGGAGTTACCGCGTCATCGATTCGTCGAGGTGCTTTTCCTGAAGCTAGTAAGCGCATAACAATAGTGCGGCTGCTTTTCCGGATGACACACCAACCTTCATCCAACATCATCTCAGTCAGCCCTTTCGTACAACCCGATAGACCAGCAGCGCCCTCGTACGTGTGTTATTGTTACCCAGGGTGTGAATTGCGCTCGCCCTCTGGAAACCAGCTTGACGCGAGATGGTCAGAAAAGCTAAAGAGTTGAGAGTAACAAGCCCAGATAGCACAAGCATACCCGCAGAATTCGATAGATAGCAACAGGCTGTCGCGATGTCGAGGGTAATATCTTTTTGATGCCGGCTACCAGCATACAGCATCGACCTACTCTCTTCCAGGAAACAACTTCTTCCAGTTGAGCCAATCCAGGGTTTACCACATCGATATGAGCAGGACGCGAAATGCCTATGACTACAGCCACGAGGACTGATACTTCGACCAACCGCACGCCTGTTGGACGCAGGTGTGCGAAGATACCTACGTCGCATCTGCCTCTGTCGTTCCCAGCACGCGCTCATTTTCAGTAGCCTGCTGGTCATCTCCGTCGTCGATATCTCCACGTATCAATCTGGCTTCGCGAAGCTTCTCCGTACCAAGAAAAGATACTAGCAAATAGGCTGTCGAACGGGAAGGGGTCAAGATTAGAGGAGCACGCTTGATAGGCGACTGGGAACAATACGGAGAGGGAGACGAGTTCGGCACGCGCCCAGTAACCCAGGTAGTAAGAAAGACGTCCTTGCAGATCCACAGATTATACATTTGGGTTATAGATTCGAGTACGGAGGGGAAGATGCAGATTCGATACATGGTTGCACAGACGTCAACAGGGCCTCGTATGCACAAGAGTCATCTTGGTCTTTTATGTCATCGATATTTCCGTATCTATTATAGCTACCTTACCTTGCAGATACACCAGCGTTAGCTGAAGGTCCTCAGGTCTAGTTTCTTTGTCATACTGGCCTCCCTCACGCCTCTATTCGACACTGTCTCTAGATAATTGCTGCATTCTGTTCGTTATCGTTCGCCTGAATTATTCGCTTCAGACTTTCCCACGTAGCATGGATCTCCGAAACCTCTAGTTCCGGAAATTCGTCTTTCAGCGACGTGCTGAGCATGAGAAGAATTTCCCGATGAGAGCGTTCATACCACTTATTTTCGACCTGAATGTTGCATGCGTGGAGCTCCCTTCCGAGGCCTTCCTCCGACCCAAGAACAAGTACAAGGGGTAAAACTCCATGGCGTCCCTGTAACATGTGAGGCGCTTGGCGTACGAGTGAGTTGACGAAGCCTTTCCGCTCTGTCTGGCTTAGGCCAAGCAAGTTCTCGGCACTCCAGCCTTGTAAATCATCAAAGAAATTTTTGAACATCAGCGTTGGAAATATCTCGGGTCCCTCTCGCGCGATGTCGCTTGATCTCGAAGGAGGGGAAAGAGGATCGACGCGTCCCACAAAGTGCAGTCTGATGCTACTGAGAACATCTCCTTGCTTCTCGGTCAAGTTACATGGTTCCTTGTGGTGATTGAAGGCAGCTTTAAGTACTTCAGCTGCTGTCTTAAGAGAAAGTGCTCTTGCCTTCTGGTAGTCTTCCTGATCATAGATGCCATAGTCGTTCTTTCCGCAAATGGACCAGCCGGACGAATTCTTCGCTCGTCGCAAAATTGCCTCAAGCATTTGCTTCTCAGATAATGTACTGGACTCTCTATCAGCAACAGCTTTGCCCACTGTTACTTCTGGAAGTGCAATAGCAGCGGTCTTCGTTTTTGCGTGAAATCTTATGATGTCTAGAGGTTTTCCAACTGCTTCCCATTCCCAGTTAGCAACCCCATAGAGTGGATTTACCTTTTCAGAATCGATGCGAACTAAGAACACACTAAATCGATTCAGATCACTTTTGATGTCCAGGTTCAGCTCTAGCATAGAAACTGTGTTCTCTAGGCCATTCCAGGTTTTCTTCGCCTCTCGTGTAACGCGACTTGGCCAATACCAGGTCCCTGATTCTAGTAAGTCGTTGGTAGCTTCCGAATTTTCTCCCTCAGTACTGGAAGGCTTTCTTATCGATGATGTCAACAGGTAGTTGTAATTTGTGTGTGGACCACCCCGTCTTCTTACAGCTATGATGTCTCCAATCACCTCTGTATCGTTGTTGTTCGGCATTGAATCTTTCAACCAGAGTTTTGCTATGTCGGCAGGCACTCTAATCTCGTCATGGCGGTCTGAGGCTGTACTCTCGTCCGGCTTGATCGTGGTTGTCTCAGACTTGAGTTGCAGCTCATCACTTCTGCTGGACTTCGTTGGTTCTGGGTCATTGTCCGACATGTCGTGTCTGATATGTCAGGTGTGATTCAAGGAGGTAGTGACGAATGAATTTGGGCTTCTGCGCGACGCTCTTTCCTACTTGTAATATTGCTAGTTGTGCAAGCAATCACATCGCATATCACCAGTGCTGATCATTTCAAGCTTGCTATACGGCACGAGTGGCTTGATCAAACTCGAAGGTAGCAGCTTAGTACGAGGAAACGATACTTGAAGCTACGAACTTTGCATGAAAAGTACCGCGAAAATTTCAGTGTTCAACGGGATCAAATGCTGAGATATTACACAAACCATGGTGGTGAAGTATCAGCAGCTCTAAACAGGCATGCTCAGGAACATAACGTCTATGACATCATATTACCCCTTGATTCGTACGAAAGAGCGAGATAGTTGTTGCAGTTTCAAGTGTCTAGCAAACGGTCTAAAGGCAGCTGGTTTGGCTAGATGGACGACGAGCGTCAGCCACTACGAGTGGTCACGAAGACTAGTTCTATGTCTGTTCTGGGTCCGCATCGACTATACCCTCCATGTCATCCTCACCCGGATTTTCAGCATGTTTTGCGGTCTTCGCAGACTTTGGCTTCTTCGCTGGTGGTTGCATACTGGCCGGCGCGGCGGAGCCTCTCTTGTTGTCCTTTTGAGACTTTGATGTTCTCTCTGCTGCCTCTCCCTGAACATTCTTTCTAAGAATCTTTCTATTCTTTTCTTCCGTAGCTGCTACGTCCTTTTTCGAGACACGTTGCTGTTCAGAGCTTTGAGACTCTGCGCTGCTACTAGATTCAGCGTCGTCTAGTGCAGCCTGATCAGGCTCTGTCTGAGTTTCTGCATCTGCTACTAAGCTATTTTGCTCATCTACTCCAGCCTGCGTGTCATCTCCGCTGTCTAGTAGTACGGGTTCATCCTTTTCGTCTCCGGGAGTGCCATCATCACTGCCGTCATCCTCCCCAGAGTTCACGTCAGTATCCAAAATGACGCTCTCGAGTACCTGGACCTCGTGCCACCTCGGTATCGCTACTTTCCTAAATTCTCCTGCTTCTTTAGCTCTTTTATAATCTTCGAAAGCCTCCGGGAGGTCGGGCCGAACAACAGTTCTCCTAAGCCATTGAAGTTCATCAGCCAGGACTAACATCTCCACGTTACTCTTGTTCGACTTTTTCCTGCGTGCGATACATCGATATTTTTTGTCGAAAGCTACGCCAACTTTCTCAGTCAAAGTCGCTTCTGTAACTGTGAGATCAGATGGAACCTCCAGGTTTTGTTTCTCGTGATGCGCATGTGAAGTGGTATTGGTTGGCTCGCCCATATTCGCTTTGCCACTATTTCCCTTGTTCCTAGACAACTCTGATTCACCCGTTGTACTCTGCTTAAATAGATCATCTTCCTCATCCTCTTGGCCGATCAGATCGCTACCTGTGGTTTCTAAGATCTCCGCCGGTTCTGGTGCATCGTCATCGTTACTGAGTTCGTTCAATAGCCTTTGAGCAAGTCGTAAGGTCTCTGCGAGTTTGGCCTTCAAGATCGCTTCTCTCTCGGCTTTCCCCTTCTTTTCTGCAGGCATCTCACTGTTTCGGTCTCTTCCACTTCCTGATTTGTCACTCATATCTTCGAATTGGCTACTCACGTCTTTCTTCGATCAGTTGTGATACTTATCTTAAGTGTGTAATCGTGATTAAGAGACACAACCTACCGAGCCGACCTACGGTTCATCTTTATACTCTGATTAACTTTCCACTATCGCTCCCTGCTTTGTGTTGAGGCAAACATCGGTACTACATTTCAAGCGATAGTTTGACATCGCAGATTGTTCCAGCTGGATCTGTTTCTTGTTGAGTAAGGAGGTGACGTACTCCGTAACAAAGAAGTCGTTAGCAAGAACGGTTCGGACAAACCGGATGATGCACTAAGAGTGGGCGCAGTATCTGTATCAATTTGAAGCTCACATGCCTCGTGCTGACTCTGAATTCTTGTTGTGGTTTGCGATGTGGACGATGGTAAAAAGGTTCCGATGTATTGAGATAGATTTATGTACTTGACGGTGTTGACGGGGGAAGTTCTACAGGAGCTAGGTAGGTAGCACAGACACAAAACTAGGTTCTAATTACAATTCTACACTCGCACACCTACAAACGACTCTCCGCTCCATCAGTTCCAACCAACCCAATTCTTACTCATTACACGCCATACCCGCACCTCACCTGATCTCAAATCTCCCATCTTGAAGCTCTCAGGCTTAACCTTCTTGTGCTCGCGTCCTTGCTCCCAAGCCCGCACCTTCTTCTTGCTACCGTCCCACTCGACAACAACACCCACGTGATCTGGCTTCCCTACATCCATTGCGTACTTGGCATGCATTGGTCCAGTCTTACCCTGAAACTTGGCGTTGCGGAAGCTGATGATGTCACCAGGGCGGATCTCATCGTAAGATTGAGTGGACGCGTTGGCCAAGTTCGCGTAAACGAGCGCACCATACGAACGGGTCGAGATCGGAGGCAATGCGTCATTGAAGGGCTTCAACAGCTCATCAACCAGACCGTGCGGCGTGCCGTTGCCGACAACAGTGTTCTGTTTTGACTCGATGGTCTTGGCTATCGAGCGACCATACTGTTCGTACGCGTTCTCTAGCTGGTCTGGTCGTTGGCTGGGAGGTGGCGGCTCATTGCGCTGCTCCAGGTCAACGTCGGAGACATTGGTGACCTCGAAGCGAGCGGAAATGATTGTCTGTGAATAGTCAAGGTAAAGAACCTTGATGAGTTTCTCTACAGTGTTGCCTGACTGCGACTCCTTCATGTCTACCAGGACGTCTTTACGACCCTGCAGTGAAGGAGGGAGCAGTTTGGGTTGAGTCCACCAATGCGAAGAAACCCCCAAATCGATATCACTTGCAATGAAACCTTGGTTCGTTGTCGGACGGGTCTGATCCATGGAGGAGCGAGTTGTAAGCATCTGGACAGCATCGAGTGACTTTCGAGTGTTCAATATCCGAGGTGGTGCCTCTGTTGCAACTGGTGAGAACATTGAAACAGGACGCTCTTGGGGTGGAGGTGGTGCCATTCTTTCTTGAGCTGGGGGAGGTGGAGCCTGCATGTGTGGAAGAGGTGGAGGTGCATGCTGGTGCGGCGGGGCCTGAGGCGGTGGAGGTGGCGGTCTGTCGTGAGACTTCCGAGGCGCAGGCGAAGAGTACAAATCGTCCTCATCGTCTGATTGTTGACGCTGGGGCATGGGAGGCATCGATGGTGGCATTGGTGGCGGTGGACGACTCTGTGGGGGAGGCGGCTGACTTTGTGGGGGTGGTGGAACTGCTCTAGGAGCTGCAGGTGCCGCAGCCTGTGGAGGAGGTGGTCCGGAATACTTGTACGGATCATACTCGTCGTCATCGTCGTCCATAGGGGCGTTGCGAGTCGGCGGCGGTACCGGGGGAAGAGGAGGAGCACCACGTGGTGCATCTGTTGATGGCCGGCTGGGCGCCTGCTGGGGTGGAGGAGGCGGTACTGCACGAGGCGCAGTAGGGGGAAGAGGTGGCATGCCGTGGGGAATTGTGGGCGATCGTGCTGATGTTGGCTCGTCTGTTAAGGCGCTGTCCTCTACACTTGAATCCCTAGCATGTGACTTCAAAGCATCTTTATGGGTTGCCTCTGGTGCCATGTCCGTGTCATAATCACCTTCGTAGTCGGTTTCACCCTCGTTGCGGTCAATTCTGCGGATTGGCAGATCTTCATGACGCGAAGGGGGCGCTTGTGCTGGTGGAGGTGGTGGAGGTGGCCGGCTTGTTGTAGGAGATCCGGGACCGGCAGACGGGATAGGTGGCGCACGCCTCTCTAATGGGTCTTGTGATGGCTCACCGGAAGCAAAATATGAGAGTCGCTTGTTGGGTGCTTGCATTGGAGCAGACGGTGTGTTAGCAGTGTCTGTCATTTCATCGCCAGACTCAGATCCGGGTCCAGGAGAGAGAATCTGAGGAGGGGGTGGTGGCACTGGTCGAGCTATGTATTGTCAGTATAAGCTTGAGCATCATAACGCGACGTGACTTACACGCTGCTGGCACCGGAGGAGGAGCAGGTCGTCCTAAGGATTGTCAGTACAGTATCAATAAGAACGCAAACTACAGCATTATGCACACACATACTAGACACGCATACAGTCATAACATATTCCGATAGACCGTCGTAAGTGACATAGGTCTTTGACAAGGTCTCGGAAGATGGTGGCTGCAGGCAGTCTTGGGTATGGCGTACGAAAGCGTGGATTGGTTTGCGAGGAATCAAGAACTTACGGTCTGTTGGGACAGGTGGGGCGCCACTGCCAGTAGATGTTTGTTGAGTTGGCTGAGATGCGACGTCCTCTACATCAGGTACCTCGTCCGCTGGATGAGCGCTGGTCACAGGGTGCGAGGTCTCGTCTTCCTTTTCGACGGAAAGCGAGCGGTCTTCCGGCTCTGGGCTTTTGACGGGTGCCATGCCAGGCATACCAAACCCAAACATAGGCACACGTTGCTGGGGCATGCTGTACTGTTCGGCGTCTTCGGGTTTCTTCTCAGTGGTCGACTTCTTCTTTGGTGGTTTTGGTGGAAGACCGCCCATGGGCATAGGACCGCCAAACATGGGTATGCCGCCCATGCCGCCACCCAATCTCCTCATGCGCTCACGTAGCTCCTCTTTACGTCTCAGCTCTGCGGTCTCCTCATCTTCCTCCTCCTCTTCCTCCTCTTCTCCGGGCACATCTTGCTCGTCGCCAACGTTGGGCTCTTCGGCAGGAGCATTAGGTGCTCTAGGGGGTGGCGGCGGCGGGTGCCTGCTCTTTGGTCGATCCTCATCCTCTTCGACACTTGTGGACTCTCCTCCAGCATCCTCGGTGTCTCCGGCGGCGGATTGATCGGCATCGTTTTCGCTAAGTAGTTCGCGATTGCGGGCTTCCGAGTCCGGAGACCGAATGTCGTGAGATGCCCGCGGAGGTCGACTCTGGTCCATGGACGCACGACCCTTGGACGCTCCACTTGTCACGCGCTCTAGACCAGTGTCTTCGCTGTCTTCAGCGTGGGCGTCTTGGGACTCGGTTCTCCTGACTACTGGCGGTTTAGGCTTCGGCTTCTCCTTGTGCGCAGCTGCCATCCTTTCTGCCTGTTCCTGCTGTTGTTTCTGAAGAAGAGCAATGCGCTCTTTCAGACTCATCTTGGGCTGCTGCTCTTCTTCGCCTTCATTTGTTTTCTGAGAATCATGAGCAACCAGTCCCGCACGCTCTGCATCGTTCTGATTCTGCGCCTGGCGCTCTGCAATCTCGGGATCCTCCTCACGACGGTACGTCTTGACTGGTGGAGCTGCCGACTCTCGGGTAGGAGGAACGTAGGCATTCCGACTCGGCGGCGGAGCCACAAATGGCTTCTTGACAAAGCTCGGGGCGACGCCAGCTGGCTTGATAGGTTTAGGCGGAGGCTCACTTGTCTTGTTGAAAGCGGCGATACGGCTCAGGAAAGCATTGTTCTTGGCGGCGACAGGTGGCGGGGCCTTCTTCGCAGGAGGAGCTGGCTTGGGCGACTCTGACTGCGGCGGTAGGGCTTCTTGGGCCTTCGCGCTCGACGCAGAGCGGGGCGACATGGGCGACATGGGCAACGGTGTTGTTTTGGCAGCTTGGGGCACCTCTATGGGGGGAGGCTGTGGCTTGGGTGGCTCCGGCTCCTGAGGTTGAACTGGCTCTGGTTCCTGCTGAGAGGCCTGGGGCATGGGGGGAGCTTCTTGCACAGGCGGCTGCTCTAAGGGCTTGTGCCGCGATGCTCGGTTGGGCCGTGGCGGCGGCTCTGGCTCGTAGCGCTCGACGAAGTTCCTGGGGAAGAGGCCATCGTGCTTGGTGCCGCTCTCGTCGGTGTATTCACCCACATACCAGTCGTCACCCTCCTCCTCGGTTACGGAGATTATCTGGCCGACCTTGAAGCCCAAATCATCTTCGTGGGGGGACGCGTAGTCGTAGACGGCCTTGACTTTGTACATGGCGACGGGCTACAGTGGTGGATGCAGTCGTTCCAGCTGCAGGATGCTCAATGGGGGGTGACAGCTGCGGTCCCTGCCTAACAGCGCTTGGGCAAGATTGTGTGGGAGCTCTCTAGGGCGTTGTGCACGGCGGGTCTCGGACGTGGAGCTGCGATGACGCGGATGTCAGCATGTGCAGCAATGCGGGAGGCGCGGAACAAAGTCACGACGTACCATTCAATGCTTGCACCCTCACAGCTCGGGGCGAGGGGTAGTGGGAAGGATGAGGGCTGCTGCAGGTGCCTCCGTGCGAAGAAGTGTGGTGACGAAGCTCGAAACAGCCCCGCCCAAGTCCCCCGACGCTCCGCCAAGGCACGCCCAAAGAGGTTCCACTTCACACTCTAGCCACGACGATCCCAACACCAACAGACACCCGACATGCCGCCCAAGTCCATACTCAAGAACACGACTGTCTCCACAAACGGGCCCCCTGCGAAGAAACCCGTGAACCCGCGCCACCTTGCAGTCGCCCGCCACCATGCGACGGTACTTGAAGATCGCAAGCGCGTCGAGGCAGAGGTGCTCGAGGCTGTCATGACACTGATGGACTATCCCACCTCGCCCGATGCAGATGCTAAGCGACCATCACCCTCAGATGCGCACTTCTTTCAAAAGGCCGTCATTCCCTTTCAGCCTGCCGACTATGATGCTCTCATCGAGGAGCGCAACATCGCCGACAAGTGTGGCTATGCGCTTTGCCCAAAACCAAAGAAGAAGGCGCGATCCACTGCAAGGAAGCAGTTTGTTGACACAGACCACGGTGTGCAGATAGTAGACAGAAAGGTGCTAGAGGTGTGGTGTTCAGACGACTGCGCAAGACGCGCACTCTACGTCAAGGTGCAGCTGAACGAAGAGCCTGCGTGGATGCGGCACGGGGGATACGGCGACAAGATTGAGCTCATGGTGGACAATGCCGATGAACACCAGAAGGCTCTACCGTTACGTCTGAAGCAGGAAAGCGCGACCACGGCCCATGTAGACGAAGACGCAGACCTGGATGCAGCCTGGGCTGCTCAAGCGGATGCTATGAAGGATCTGGCGCTCGAACGGGGGGAGAAACCAAGTAACCTAACCAAGGCAAACAACGATCTCATCCAAGACCAGATTCTCGAGCGCTCATCTAGCAGCGCGCCGCCACAGCCACCCTCGCTTCCTTCCCAAACATCTGACCATACCATGGCCATCGAAGGGCACGTTCCACGTATCAACCGCAAAGAAAAAGACGACGATGATGAGGACGACGACCAAGATTGGGATAAGCACCTGCCTGGGTGAGCTGCCATGATCAAGGTCTTGTCGTATCAAGGTCCCCACTCATCGGTGCGCACGCGTCCATGAGACTACCATGAAAACCACAAAACGTTCAACTCGCAAAACACATTCGATAGACCATGAGGATAGAACCTATTGGCCGAGTACATTTGTAGAGAGAGATCCCAGCCTGGAAAACGGTGGGAATCGTTTTGCACTCAGTAGAACAGAAGTCATTCTTGAAACCCTGCTGCCAAAGCGCAAAGTCAAGAAGGCTCAGGATATGTCTTAGCAAGGCTGCTCTTGATGGATAGTCGCAGATTAGCCACTGCGGAAATTAATGTCTACAAATCCTATATTTTCATACTTTTGACAATGTTGACATCGTGATGTGATCCATGCCTGTGGCCCATCAGAAGCCGCGGAAGTCTCGCACGGACCCCTCGCCGCAAACTCCATCGACATTTCTCTACTATACACACATCGGGATCATCACTTCAGCCGCCATTGAACGCCCACACGCGGCTGTCGCATCGCCAAGATGTCTCTAAGCCGCCAGTCTCTCTCGCCTACTGCAAATCTTCTCCGAAATTCCCGCCTTTTCTCGCTGCCGAACCCGCTCCCACGGCCGCCTGTTAGCGAAACCTACGGCGCGGGCATCTCCAAGGCCTCCGACACCGCCACGCTTCCATACCCGACCCACCAAGCCATTGCGACAACAAAGTCCTCGTTAGCACGTGGTGACTGGGGTCTCAAGCGGCCAATCCCATCGAGGAGTCACATAGTTCAAACAAGCGACCCAGTACTGAGGATCACTCAACTTGATACTATCGAACATGTTACCGACTTCGACTCAGCGGCAGACCATGTGCGGACCAGGCAAAAATGGGAGGAGATGGGTATGCCTATGATGAAGAGCACGTCGAAGATAACGAACGAACCACCACTTGGGGCCTTTGAGGTCCGGGATGATACTACGAGTTACGATACCGAGATGGGACTAGATGAGGCTGGATTGTACTTGCAGGCGCTCAAGAAGAGTATGCCAGCACAGCGAGCCAAGGCCCAGCGGGAAGCCTTCAACGCTACCTGGAGAGAAAAATGGCAATCGAAACTCGCGAGCTTCAAGGCACGTGGATGGGCTGACAACCTTGTCGAATTTGAGGCTTTCCGAAAAGAAGCGTCTAGAGGAGGATCAGAGACGAAGCCCTGGTTAGAAGAGTTCAACGCCTTCCAGAACGAGCGGAAGGAAGCAAAGAAAGCACTGAAGGAGCAAATGGCAGCAGCACCATTTACACCTTTTAGACCACCGCCTGTGGATCCAGTCGTTCACAACACCAGGCGGTGGAAGCACGATGGCCCTTGGCTCCCTGGCATGAGCGCCGAAGAATTTGTCTCTTACCTCAACAAACAGATTACAGGCCGCAAGAAGGAGTTCAATGAGTACCTAGTTGAGTACGTCAAGAACGAGATCTACGCCACCCGCCGACTTGCCGCCACAAAATCTGGTGAGGTCCCGCCAATTGATGCCCAAGAAGCTGAGGCATGGCACGAGCAACGGGAGAACGCCTGGCGCCAAATCACGCAACCTCAGATTGAAGCTGGCATCAGGGCGCTACGAAGAGAGGCTGCGAAGGATCCATTGAGTAGCAAGCTCGTCAGCAAGTTGATAGTTCCCTTTTTGAGGATACCGACCATGAAGTTCAAGAACACAACCTTCAAGGAAGACGCCTCCAAGCGCGACATCGAGATGTTCCAATTCGATCAAGAGACCGCACCACTCTCCACCCACCCTTCAGCTGGACTCGGCTACCTTCGCCACTACTCCTACATCGCCAACCACCCCATTCTCGGTCCCCAAGCCAAGCCCACTCCTATACCAGCCCGTCTCATGCAAGCAAGACGCACGGGTACATCGAACGAGCTTTACGCCCGCTTCGGAGTTGGAGGCTTTGTGGCAAACGATCAATTCAAGGGCATAGACTACTCACCTGTCAATCGCAACGCCAGCATGGCCAACGCCAAAGACGTCGAGACAATTGATGTCGATACACCTGGTGGCAAGAAGATCATGGTGCAACCTAGATACGCCAGCGTCACGAACGATGGCCGTATTCACATCAAACTCGATCGTGCTACGGGCCCTGAAGTCATGATTGCGAGAGGTGAACTCGATGACAAGCCACCTGTTAGGGCTAACATCGATAACGGTGACCTAGAGAGCATAGTCAGTGGAGTGGGAAAGAGTGGGGTCAAGGAATTGGATGAGATGAGTGAGAAAGGTCAGCAGTTGAGTGAGTTTTTGCAGCGCGAGGCCCCTCAAGGACGTGCGAAGCCCGCAAAGGGTTTTCCTGGGATGGCTGAGGCGTTGAGATAAGACGAAACAGGGAGGATTTGTAGTATACTGCATCCATTGTACTTTACTGTGTGAAATGAATATGAAATACACATATATCGTTTCCTGCTGCTTTCTCTGGTGATTGCCCTAGCTGATCTTCTAGAGAACAAGTTTTGTATGAGCATTGATTGGATGAACAAACGTCAGTGATCGTGTCAGGCACGTCGGGCATCCTTCAAAGAGGATGATGAGAAACGAATCCAAGCGGTATGGGCGTCAGTTGAGCCAGAGAGATGAACGGCGTCATGTTCTTTCGGGTCACAGTGCGTAAAAAGGAAGGTGGCTCATGGCACGAAGTATCTCAAAACCTGCTGGTCACCTGATAGACCACGTCTTCCAAAGGTCCTCTCCCACGTAGTGTAGTTTGGTCCGTTGGATGAGACATCGACCCATACGCTACACTTGCGATATCGCTCACTCGAGACTATTGGGTCCAAGGCAGACAGTGAGACATTACGTACCTACAGAATAGCCACGAAGCTTCCAGACATCACTGACTGACAAAGCGGACAGAAATCTATGACCGAGGTTATGCGTTGAGAAATCATGGGCCGCACTAGTGCTAAACATGGTGGTTGCCTACATTGTGAGACATCTTGCAGGCTCCAACTTCGGCTCAGCAAGAGCCGACGTCGAAGTCAGTAGACGATGCCAAGAAAGCAATATTGGACTGCTGTGCCGCAACATGGTGGTGGCAAGCATGCCGACTAACACGCGTCCTGGAACAGGGATGGCTGCGAAGAGAGTCCGCGATCTTTGTTGGAGGTGAGACAGACATCTGGTAGTAGTAGACTATCCAGGTCACTCTGAGTCGGCCCGTATGTTAGCAGTCATGTGCATTCGTGCATATGATTTTGACGGATATCCGTTCAATGGCGGCTAGTGTGCACTTGTGCCTTGCTGGGTCCGTTCGAGGATGTTAGCTATTGCACTCTCAACAGTCTCACTCCACCTGAAGTCTACATGTATGCCGGTCGAATCTCGCCGTGCTTGGCAATATCCCGCAAGACACCGTTTAGAAACTCTTGTTCGAATTGGGCTACAACGGTGTATTTCTGCTGTTGATACCTGACTCTTGGCCTAAGCAGGTGTTTCAGCTGTCATTGTACCCATGCAAGAAAGCTTGTTGTTCCTGCGCAGGGCCGTGGTTGGTGCTCAATGACAATGGGGCCGAAGCTTGATAGCAGTTTGCATGTTGCTTACGGATGGCGAGGCAAGACGGAACGGCGCGTACACTGTTCCTGTAAGATATGAGGAAGAAGGTGGTGGCTGTGTATTGACATGTGTATCAGGTAAACCTGCTGGTGAGACCTTGGCAAGTTAGAGTCGTAGTAACTGTGGGCGGTTTGCGCGGTTGACGATATTGCGTTGGCGGTCCCGTTTGGAATCCAGAGGGATTAGGAGGCATACTCTTCGCTAGCTGTTCAATTCACAGCCGTTGAGACGTACTCCTTGCCATGGAATGATCCACGGCGGTGTGACCATGACACGGAAGAAAAACACCATAACCATTGTGATACCACAGTGATGCCATTGGTGGCACTATTCGACGATACCACATGTTAAGTGCAGAATATTCAAGCACGGCGGTGACTTGGGTGGGTCTGGGGTTCGCAGTAGTTTCCGCAACCGCCGGTCGGGCCATCGCGAGGTCATCGATAGCGTGAGCAAAGTTTGTGAGACGCAAACTTTTGGATACATCAGGCGGCCAACGAGGGCTGAGCGGCTATGCGACACTGATAGCGGATTGGTGATATGCTGTGGCGCGGCATGCCTTAAGACGCTATCAGTCTAGTCTGTTGAGGCGTCGTGGCTGAGGCAGAGATATCGGTGGACATTGACGTGCACCATGGAGTTTAGCCGGCATGGTGTTTGCGAAAACACGGTGAGACGATATCTCCATGACGGTAGAGATTTTTGATTGGGAGAGTGGACTGCAAAGGGTGTGGCAGCACAGCGTCCCAGAACATACTTGCCGTTGTCGCGATCGATCACGGACCGACCACGCTTCTCGTAGCAAAGACATATGTTGCAATGATGCCACGTACGGCCAAAACTGAACACCATTGTCCATCTCTTTGTCAGCAATTGAAAGAGTGTGCGCCACTGCAAATGAGAACGGTGGCTGCTTGAGGTGGCCGTGCCTTCCTCATTAGGCCAAATCCCTCCTCGGATATGGTGAGAGACGCAAATAGCGGTGTCGCAAATTAAAGGGACGGCTCGCTTGCTCTTCCACTCGTACTTGTCTGAGAATCAAGGATTTTGACCCCCAAAGTATCAGAAGAGTGACGAAGCGCACGAGCTTTAGGGCTGGTGAGTGAGGCTGTGAAGCCACAGAAAAGACTGTGGGCCAGGGGTGGACCAAACGGCTCGCCAGGAGCACACATCGGTCGACAGCCACATTTGGCACACAAAGACGCTTGCGTGACTATGGCATTCGCGCTGACGATGGTGGAGATTTGTAAGGAGTGAGGTTTGTCGTCAAGGTCGGCGAATTGTAGCCTCTCGGCGTTACATCACGAGTCGGCGCTAAGGGACAATGTGCTCGATATTGGGGGAGGGCGCTGACGAAGACTCACCATTTGGCGGCAGGTGTCGACTACTCTTTCCCGACTTCGGATGAGTCAAGGCAGCAAGGTCGCAGCAGGCTCACATGCTCAGCAATTCGCCTGCCCACCATCATCAATCGTCTTGACGACCGCAATCCATCAGCACCTCTTTCGCGAATCTGCAAGACACTAACAGCGCGCAATATAATCGCGCTGTCGAGGTTTTAGGACGCGATGCATGAGGCCAGTATGCGAACGATGCGTCCGCTGCTCGCGTGGGTGTGCATCTCCCTTTAGTGCCCGCCGCACCGTGAGGGGCCCCACCAGCACCAGCCAGTCGAGCGGCCAAGCACATTTCCCTCCATCCATATCAATCATCAGTGTAAAGTAATATGGTCGGGCATTGGGCGCCGATCAAATCCCCGGCTTCTGGTGCCTGGCATGGAGGGCCGCCTGCCTGACGATACGGGAATGACTGCATGGCGCCTGCCTCTATTCGCCAGTCTTTCAGCTGAAAGCTGTCTGTCAGGATTTTTTCCATCGCTAACAGCACCAGCGTGTTCCCGTCTTTTCAAGAAAGAGGAATGTCATCGAGCAAAGTCACTAGGGCCGAGCTTAGGGGTACGATGATGAGGGAGTTGGGGGAGGCGCTCGAGCACCGGCAGTTTGCCATTGCTGCCCATCGAGTCTGAGACAGGTTGTGCGGCCGCGCGGATGCGCAAACCGGGTGGCAGACTCGACAATTTCTCTCATTCCCCAATTGCAGCGGACCTATCTCCCTCTTCATCACCCTCAGGCACAGGAAAACCGGTGACGGACAGGGTCCCACTTGTGGCTGGGCGGTGTCTTCGGTCGCTCGCAGGCTGTGCAATTCACCGCTGCGCAGCCCTAAGGAATGGCCCCAAAGACGCCCGGATCATGTTCATGCATTCTGTCCTGCCCGTCGCTGCGGCCTGGCACTGGCACCTTTTTCTGCACACCCGTTTCGGTCATCGTTGGTAAATCTGTTCCCTTGTCCACTCATGGTGCACTTTCCCAGGCTACACTCTGCGCCGCCTGGTGCTTAAAAGAAACCCTTGCCCAGTAGGGCTGCACTTTACTTTCTACAAAGTCGCATAGCTCCCTGCACATCACACTCTATTATTACCCCTTCGCCGCTCTGACTCTTTCGCCTTTCGGTTCGTACTTGAACTGACGAGTACACTCATCCTGCTTGCCGCTTGTCTCAGTCGGGCCGTCACCTGCTGCTCAAATACCGTCGGTGTCCCCAACATTACCGAAGCATCAAGCAAATACAAATCGACACATCCTTTGATCAACTTGTACTTTGTAAGGTCATCGTACTCTTGTCATAGGATTCACCCTTCACACCAAATACTTCCGCAACTGCCCATTCTCTGATTGGGTTACACACTCGGACAACTTGGTCTGATACCACCATCTTGAACTCAAGACAGAGAGGTTCAAAATCATCCTCGTCTTTGAAGTTCCCAACCCCAACGTTACCTACTTCACGTTACCGCCATGTGTCGGATAGAGGAGCGCATCGAGTACAGCCCTGATGGGCGACCCATGACATCTTCTCGGGCCCGCCTGTGCGAGAAAGCACGCGATAGAAAACCATGCCGGGACGCAGTGGTCATACCCTATCGATACAACCCCAAGAGAGGCTCCCCAGGCCGCGACGACACGCCATCCCCGATAAACCCACCAACTCCTACTGGTAGTGGAACATACCTGGTTCAAACACGCCGCCCATCGGGCAGTGGCAGTCGCCCTTCCACTCGGGATGGCCAACGACCTATCAGCACCGAGATTATCATTGGGTTTGGTTCCAAGAAAGACAAGACCAAAAAATACCCATCGATCTCTGTCTCCAGCAAACCATTTGATCGGTCTTCTCTCGGCTCCAGGGGATCTCACGAAGCAGTCATTGAGCCGGTAGGCTCCGATGCCTCATACCCTCTACGAACAGGCTTTCCTGAGGCACCTCTGCCTCCGACGGCAACTTTTGATAACCCCAATAACTATCTTGCCACTCCCACCATGTCCTACGGATATCGTCCTTCGCATGTTCCGTCAGCATCTTCCAGCCAAACACCATCGCTCTATGCAGACGATGACCCACCGGCTAGGCCGCGGACTTCAAGATATCCTGCCACTGTCATCCACAACCCGCCTCCTGCCACTCCATCCTCGCCGTCTCAGCGCCCGACTGGAATGTCATCTGGCTCATACCGGACCTCAAATGTCGCTCCACGAGACTCCTACCAGAACCCACTTGACAACGACGTCTTTGCCGACAACTCCTCGTACAGTGGCTCAAGTATGCCTGAAGTCAATCGTCGTTCCAAGAACGGTGACGAGCGACTGAGGCAGCCCAAATCTAGCCGACGTCAAGAGGAGTCTGAGCGACAGGCAGCTGAAGAAGCTGCGAAAGCTGAAAGGGAGAACGAAAGGCATGTGCGTTTCGAACTTGGCCGTGCAGACAGTCGCGCGAAAGAAAGGGCAGAAAAGCACCTAGCTGAGAAGGAAAAAGACAGAGCAGTAGCTAGAGAGGAGTCTCGCCGTCTTAAGGAAGAAGAGCGTTTGCGACAAGAGCAGAAAGATCTCGAGAAGGCAGCGAGAGACCGGAAGAAGGAGCGGTCGAAGCCTCCAACAACCGACTACTCAAGCAAACGACCATCTGCAGGACGCAGAATGTCCTCAACCATGACGCCAGCTCAGCTAGCAGACCAGCAACGCCTGATCGAATTTGAGAAGGCGCAGATGCGTAGCGAGAGGCAGATCGCAGAAGCTCGAGAACGAGATGAACAACTGGCGGCAAATCTCAAGACCCAACAGGAGAAACCTGGCTACTGGGACCCGCGTGGCGGCGACCGCTCACTTTCAAATCGACGAGAGTCAATGACCCGCCACGATAGCGTTACCTCGCGTCCAGCCGAGTTGGGTCGAACTCCCAGCAAGCGTCGCACAAGCATCTCGCAACCAAACCCTCCAGCATTTGATACCCAAGTGCCTGCAGAGACATACCGACCTTCTAGCTCGAGAAAACGTGCTCCTCCACCGTTGTCGTTTCCGAAGAACTTTAACCAGGAATACGCTACTAGGCCGTCGTCATCTAGACGCCCTTCGTCCAGTGGTCAGGAGAATCCCTTCGCAGCTTCATCTATGATGTCGCCTTCCGTAACATCGCAAGATCCATGGGACTTGCGCAACGTCGAAAGTGCGCTCCCGACCCCTCGATTGCAGAATGATAGCCGTTACGGTACGACGCAGACTCAAAGCTATGTCGATCCCTTCGCAACAGATTCTGACAGTCCATCGGGTGATTACATTCAGCCTGCTTATGCATCTCGCACAGGGCTGAGTCGTAAAGGATCGAAGAGGAAGCATTGAGCTTCGCATCCAGATTGATTTTCGCTTTTGTTTTTGCTGAAGGAGTTTATGTGGTTCTGCTTTTTCACACGATACCCTTCTCTCGCCCTGTTATACTTTGGATAGATATACCCTTTGCTTCATTGCGCATGTTTAGGGAGTCAACAGCAATCATATTGTCATCATACGTCGTCAGATCAAATTTTGAGTTGCTCATCAATGAAACCATGCCCAATCTTTACCCTGCTGTCCACCACACTCAGCTGCCTTCAATCTACTCTGTGTATATTTCTCAGGCATCGCGAAACTCTGCAAACGTTCACTCATCGTCTTCTTTTGGTTGACTCGACGAATAGTCTACTGCAGTGTTCTGACTTCTCCTGAGATAAGCACGACGGCCTGTAACTCTAGCTTCCATCGGTAATGTTTGTGTATCATGCGTACGAAACGCATCTGCACGTCGATCTTCGTCTTCTGTCGTCGCACGGTAGTCCAGTCGCGCTGCACTCATAGGTGGGGATGACGACATCGCGGTATACTGAGGCGGCGTCGCGAAACCAAGTGTACGTGCGGTCTGCATAAAAGGTGGTGCCGGTAGCATATCTGGAAAATCAGCAAACCGGGCACCTATTTGCTGTGCAGTCGTTCCACCCTGACAGCGACGGGATCGTGCTGGGCGTACTGCAGATTCATCATGTGTAACACCGAGTTGCTGCGGAGTCTCTCTGCCCTCATCTTCGCTCTGGCCTTCGTAGTACTCAGGTGGTAGATCTAATTCCCTATCAACAACAGCAATAAGCGACCTGGCAAATTCGGCACGCGCGTCGAGAACCTCCCAGGAGTGAATTTGGACCTCCATCTCTCTAGCGAGACGACGAACTAGGTGTAGATAGCGACGGTGGTTGTGAAGGGAAGAGGGAGCGCTAGTGTCGACTTCTTTGATGGCTTGAGAGATCTTGACAATAGTTTCGGCAGTGGGCCCAGTAAAACTGTAGTTTGGTGATAACATTGCGGAAGTTGAGGTTCAGTAAGAATGTCTTGGAGATGTATTATCTCTCTGGATCTTGTACTGATTTATACTCAATGTGCTTGCTACGAAACATATCACGAGATCAGAGCGGAGTGACACTTTTTGCCATGCATAGGAGGCGCAAACAACTGTCAATTAAGGCCTAAAGACCTTTTTTAGGCATGGTATCTTCGACCTGCTCTTACTTTGAACCTCCATCAGCTTTACATCTTTACCCGCCTTGTTTACATGGATGCAGTAGTGCAAGTGAGCGGCAGCAAAACTTCCCATACGTTCTGCGTCTCTGAAAAGTGTAAGCTGATCTCCATCCGCCACGCTAGCGTCTCTCCTTGTGGAATTGACTGGCAGCACATCTATTCGTCCTCGGCCTCCAAAACCTGACCTAGTGGGCTCGCCGAAGCTGCATGGCTGAGAGTCTCATTAGATTGCTGGCGACGTGGTGGGGGAGAAAAGCTGATCTGCGAAGGCGGCGCGGAGAAAGGAGTGCGAGTCATTGGCGTAGATTGACCAAATTCTTGAAGCTTCTTTTCGAGATACCGGATGCGATCCTCTTGTTCCTCGGTGTATTGCATCTGCTCTTGGTACATGCTCGAGATGTAATCGTGCTCGTTGTATAGATGGTCGAACTTGAGGGCAGCATTATTGACATCGCCTTGAAGGCGAAGATGTTCGCGATGGCTCTCAAGCTTGACGCTCGCAATGTGGCGACGATGGGCTTCGTCAAGATCCCGAAGCTGCTTTTTGTGTACCTCTCCTACGTTATCTGTGAGGAAGTTGGTGAGCGCTCTGGTGGCGTTTATGCGCGCGAGAAGCCCGATCACGACAGCGCTAAAGACTGTAACTAAGAGAATGATCTCGCGGTCGGTGATAAGCTCAGTCTGAATCAGTTGGTAATTGAGTACATGGAAACTTGTATTAATTCACGTACCTTGGACCAAAGCGAGAAGAGAAGGCCGAAGATACTCGAGCACAGGAAGAGAGCGATAAAGTCGAAGCTATTGAATTCCATTGCGGCAGTGTATTTCGTGAGCGAGTAAGTGAGTGGGATCTTGAGCAGGCAATTCTCGAGCCGTATCGACCTTGAATACAGATTTGGCTTGGCGGTCTAGCTGAGTTTGTGACTGGAAGTAGATGGGATGGAAGTAGATGAGACGGCAAATTGGCCTGGATACTGATATCATAATATGATAAATTCTAAATGGCCTCAATCAGCTATTGGGCTGACATAATGTTGTTCTACCACACTGGCATCTCCGGGCCTGGATCATGTCTTAGTCTAAAATATCAATATCACTAGACAATATCTCGGAGTTGGATCCCGTAGTCTTTCATTCACTTGTGTATGTATTAGACAGCTACAGATAAGCTTGTGTAACTATGTACATGAATGTGTTTAAGAAGAAGCTGGTGCTTAGATGATATCACACCTGTAGATGTGTTGTGACAAATCGCTCAACGCCGTTTTTATACCTCTATGCAGAATACACGATACCCATATAACGCCATGGCCATGCAATAAATCAGACTGGTGATGAAAAGCAAGATCGCCAGTCGCCCTAAGAAAGGTCCATGGGTTCGGCGGTGTTGCTAATGGTACCGATTGATGCACGCTGGTCCTTGATTGCCGGAGGAGCAGCCTGCGAGAAATGATTTTGGGGAGGCGGAGCAGCAACGTTAATGCCGGTGTTGACATTGTCGTTACGAACTTGAGGAGGCGCGACATACCCCATGTGAGGCTGGGCGTAGATCGGAGGCGTCGCAGGACCGGAGGAGTTGCGCGGCGGCTTCCGGCCACCAATGCGCTGGGCTCGAGGAGCCGGAAAGCAAGCGTTCTTAACACGAGTCTGAAACTCTTGAGCGAAATTGTCATATGGCTTCTTGTCCTCTGACGTCTTCCAGCCCATCTTGTTCTTCATACACTCGGCCTTGCGGTGGCTAATCGTTGAGCCTTCAATACGGATACCATTGGCCTCAAAGCGACGACAACAGTCAGATCGCGAGAGAATGAGTAACACAACAAGAAGGCTTACGTTGTCGTTATCGAGGAGATGGGGACAAAAGTCGCAGACGTTGCAGGCAAAGCGGCGCATGTCTTCGAGTTCCTTGGTATCGGTGCAGTTGACGAAGCGTTCGGCCATGGAGAACGGGCGCACCATGTCCCTACATATATGATTCTGGAGGACATTGGCGACCGAGGAGACGGATACTGGGTAAATACTCGAACGGTCGATCTTGCTTGTAGCAGATGACGAGACCGTGCCAGCGATGTAGACAATCTCAATATCATCAAATGGGCCACGATCAAGCTTAATGTCTTGGAGAGACTTCCCTTCCTTCTGGGCCTCCTTGTAGGTCTCGGCATTCTTGATGCCAGCCTCACGTGCCGCTTTGACCGCCTCCCGGGGTGTAGTAAAGCCGTACTGCTTGGCAAGGGCTACGGAGTCTTCGTGCATCTCAAACTTCGACAGCTTACGCTCAACATCAGGGGCGCGGATCCAATCCTCAGACCAAGGTTCTTCAGCAAGAACCTTATAGAAGACCTTGGTAAGTGCGCGAAGCTTGATCTCAAGATCGGTCATCATCCGCCGACCAAAGTAAAGCTCATCGGTTTCGAAGAAGGCATTCTCAATGAAAGCCTTTCGATCCTTTTGGGTCAGTTGGCCCCGCGAGGGGTCATTCTTCCATTCCTGGATTATGTGCATAAACTTGGCGTGAAAGATGTCATCAAAGTGTTTTGATGCGGGTATAGCTGTCGCTACATGTTATATTAGCTTCTGATCAGAACTACAGCATGTTGTATTCACGTACACGTGGGTGTGTGGGGTTGTTGTGGTGAAGATGGTAAGGTAGTAGCGGTCTGAAGGACAGGGGCAGGCGACATAATGATTCAAGCGCGGTATATGACCTGATGTACCGAAAAAGGTAACTTGAACACTTGCAGGTCAGTATAGACAATCCAAAGCAGTCAGATCTCGATGGAATCAGATGGTGTTGGAGGGTGAGGTTCGCAGTTGGGTCAAGTGTTGCGGGGTGGCTGGGTTGTCGGAGCGTGAGGTTGTAGGCAAAAACATTCACGCTCGCGTAAACTTAGCGCTTGTCTTGGCGGGAGCATTGGAGCAGCACGTGACTGCATGACTAGCCAGCATGTGGCCCCAACAACCTCGGGTGAACGTCATAGCTTAGCGCTGTTAATCGCAACGATAATTCTGGCCATCCGCCGGACACCTCAATTGTTCAGCTTACGGTCCATCGACAACAACTGTTATAATGCCTTACATGTTCTTACACGCACCCGACTGAGTCTCGCCGGAGTGAGCCCGGGTTCGTGTAAGCTACATATCCCTTCGTGTCGCTTTCTTACAGCAGAATCCTCGACTTATTCACGTTCCATCTGTCTTCCTCGACCAACGTTCTACGTGTTTCACAAACAGCGAATGATGCAGATAAACTGGTATCAAAGGAAGCAGGTCTGGTCACAATCCGTGAATTGTTCCTGTTGACTAGACTCCTGTATCCTTTTGGGAGCAATGTGGATAGTCTCTATAGACTGTGCCGCCTCCAAAATGATTCACACCCTGCCGATAAGTTGGTGGAACAAGTATTTGGCCAGACCACGACGTTTTTCACGTCCCGGATGACATCCATAGTATGCGCGAAACCCTGAAAGGAACCAGGAGCTTGAGATGCATGAGGTGTGTGGTGTTTTACGACCATCAATCCTGCAATATGGACTAGAAAAGTACATTTGGGAAGATCATGGTGTCTGTCTTATGCTGAGGATTAAGAGCATGTAATGAGGCTATGTTATAAGCAGAGATGTTGTGGATGGCCAGCCTAATGAGGCCTTTCACGGTGAAGGACACTTTTGGAACACATGATATAAGCGGACTAGAGCCGAACATCTCCTCTGTGCGAGAGGACTTTTTCGCGACCTGACTTCCTTTCACTCTTCATCTGGAACTCAATCGCTAGATTGATCCGCTATGGCACGACTTATCCCTCGAGCCAGCACTAGCCGTACCCGAATTGCGAAAGCATGCCGCATTCTCGCACTGCCTGCCGAGCTCCGCCTGCCCATCTACAGCTACTTGGTCCCTGAGGGCTTCCTCCCGAACGCGCACCATAGGACGTACATTGGGCTCTTGCTCTCCTGCTCCCAGATTTACCACGAGATGGCGACAGAATCCATCCGCCTCGCGCCTCTCATTCTGCACGAGATACAAGACACTGCCTACGCAGCGCCAATGAAGCTGCAGCCGCTTCGTCCAATTAACTTTGCCTCATCGATGCACATCACGGTCGGCATACCACGCTGGGCAATGAGCAACAGACCCATTTTGAGCGGGATAGTAGTCGCTATAATTTCATTACTGGAACTTCATCTAGCCAGTCTTACCATTGGAATCGAGGAGCATGAGAGTGAGTATGATGTCTGGCAGATGTTTAACATCGGGTTTCCACTTCTAATGCAGTATTTTATGCACGGTGTGGAGGCAAGAGGGGCCAGCAAATGCGTGCAATATTAGGAGGATTGTATTCTGTCTAAAGAGACTCCACGATGAAGATCACTCTGTTGCAGGTGGCCAATTCCGCCGGCTCGTATATCCATTCGGCATAGAGAGTATGCGCCAACGCGGTACTACTACGAGCCTACGATCGTGCCCAACGACCGAAGTGCTTGCGTTACTGGAGGAGGGGTGGGAGGCTAGGTGGATAGATGAGATGGGTATAAAGAGGCGTTGCTCCAGAAGAAAGCCAGGTCTATTTGTCTGGAAGAAGTTGGGGGAGAAGCCGGTAGAGAAGTCGGTAGAGAAGCCGCCAGGCAGGGTGAAGAAAGCGCTGGAGTGGCTGTTCAAGCGGTCGTAATTGACACATATGCAGCGAGCGCTCAAACTCTCCAAAGGACTCAAGGCTATTGCAGGTGGCTCATGGAACGTTCATAAGCACTGAATGATTTGAACTTTCCTCACGATGCTACATATGTCCACACCAACCTTGAAAACTACGTCAGTGCAACAGGGATATCCCTTTGACGCCTCTTAGTTGCAGCACGTAGTTACACATTTCAATGTAGTCCTTCCATCGACACTAAACTTCATGACCATCATATCATGCGCACAATCTCAGTATAGGGACCCTTAACAGGATGTGTTCGAAAGTTCCGGATGTAACACGCCACTACCCGACGGCTACCACAATGAATATCCACAAACAGAATGAACATGCGTTTGCACGACCCACTTCCAGCTCTTTCCTTACCCGGTCAATCAAATCCCCATTGCGTATTGAAAAGTATACAAGACCTACTGTTCGTCGGCTCTCCATGATCCAGACTTGCTCAACCCAAGCACTACTGTTGACAAAATAGACCCACACGATGACCTTGTCTGGCCCAGAAACAGCCGGCATAATCATAGTAATCATCGTCATTCTAATTCTTTGCTTGGGAGCCTTCTACTCTACCAAGCATGTCCGCCAGCAGAACACACTTCCGGATGCAACGGATCCACCTTTACCCACAGGCTCAGGCCGTCCATCACTCTCCTCTTTACTGCGACTCAAGGGTACCAACAAGCGCACTGAAATATCAGACCCAGAGCATCATATACGTTATCCAAGCCTAGAACATGGACCTGGCCCAACTCTCACCACATTGGCTGTTCCCGAAACACCGGCGATCGGTACCATCAGAGCAGTGACAGCTACACCTACGGCGTCTCCATCGAGTACCAGAGTGGAGCCGGCTGACAGTGTGGCATCAAATGACCGGAGTAGTTTACATCAAGCGGTGTTGGACGTGGGTACAGAAGACGACCAACAGAATGGCGATGCGTCGAAGAAACCTGATGATGTTGCATCAACAGCCAAGGAGTTGAAGCATAGCCTCGTGAGCAAGGCATACACTGGAGCTTGGCCTTTGCGCGATGTCCATGGTGCCTCTGAGAGGCGATGAGTGGAGGAAATCTACAGTGCTGATCTTTCTCGGCAAAGATCAAATTTGTAGAAGTAGCGTATTACAGAGAAGTGAATGCATGGTGTGGAAGAGTGAATACATGAACTTGTTTCCACTGAATTGAGAGCTGGTGAGCTCACGACACATACACGTATCGCCTGATGCCATTCCATCTTTCTTGTCTTTACACCGCAGTGCATGATGAGAAGAGAGCCCACTTACCTGCCTTGTATCTACATTCGTTCTTGGTCGACATCACTCCAACATCACATCACGCATAGGGCATGCATGGGGGAAATGGCAATCAAGCATTGTCTTCATGTCTTGCGACAGTCAGACTCAGCGACACCTAGTGGGGGAAGAACCTTTTGTTTCATTGACTCCTGATCATCATGCCGCCGTATATAGCCGTAAAACCATGCCATAGTCGTGGCAGAAACCCTTTCCCAGACACCATATTTTCAGTAAGCCGAGAAAGGAGGAAGAAGGGAGACCGGCGGGTCGCGCTTGCGCATTCGTATCTACGAGCGGGCGGGGCGGTCGTTGAAGCGGCGGGGACCGCGCTCGACAACTTGTTGTTGGGAAACGGCAATAACGTTGGTGGGGATGCTGTCGAACTATGGAGAGCGTTAGTAAACAGCATAATGCAGTGTGGGTAAAGAAGTAACGTACGCCCATGGACTTGAGGAGGTCCTTGGTCTCCTGGTCGACGTCGAGCGAGCCGGACTCGCTGTTCTGGGTGAAGTCGAGAGCGGAGATCTCGGGGACGTACTGGTCCTTTCGCTCACGCTCCTCTTCTTGGAGCTTGAAGGAAATACCACGAACGGGACCGCGCTGGATACGCTTCATCCTGTAAGTTGTTAGTCCGATGCCAGTACAAAAGAGCGAATTGCTCATGGGGTCCCAGCTCTGGCGAGTAGGTGGCTTCCTGTTCAAGTGCTAGGTCTGCGCAAAGCCAATACTCGGCGCAAACCACCGCATCTCTTCTAGGTTCTGCCCCTCACTGCCATTGCCTCAAACCCGTTGCAAAGACGTACAAGTGAGTGGTGTATCCGGCAATCTTGTTTCGGAGCCTCTTGGAGGCAATGATGGCGATCTCATCACAGATCCTCTTGTTGGTCTCGAAGTCCAGCGACAACTTGGGGTAGTAACGCTCAATGATGACCTTGGCGGACTTCTTGACGGTCTTAGTTCGGACGCGACCCATTTTGGCGACTTGTTGTGTGAGCTGGGAGAAGAGGTTGTCGTGGGAAGGGGCGGTGGCTGTCGGGTTAGTTGGATTGTCGCTGAAGAGTAGAAATGCCGGTAGGACGGCTTGATAATTCGCGTAATGTGTGTGGTGGTCCATGCGCAACGCTAGTCACAGACGGCTTAGCGCCAACGTGGGACTTGGACATTTGACGTTCACGAACACCATCTTGCAGTTTCTGGCATATAGGAAGAATTTGTATCATATATGTAGTATTGATATCTCACGCTCGCTAATTGTTGCTGGTGGAAAGAAAGAACGCTCAAAGAAAGTGCATCACAGATGCTCGCTAGCAAAGCTTCGCCAGGCTCCTCGCAAACCAATTCGTACTGAAACTCCAAACACCGTAGCTGTGCCAATGCCAATTTGAGGTGACAGATCCTGATCACATCCATCTGATCGTCGCTAGTGACCGCCTTCCGCACCGCCCTCTGAACCGCCTTCAGCGGCGCCACCGTGGTGCGCAGGGTTGGGGAAGTAGAACGCGCAGATTGCGATGATAATGTACGTCATCACGCAAAGCATACCCTCAAGGTAGTTGGAACTCCTATCACGCAGGAAAGAGCCCACCGCCAAAACGGCAAGAATCAAAGCGACCGCGTCGAAGATGGCGAAGTTGTAGTCCATGCCGACACCGATACCCCAGCCAACCAGTACTACGAGCGGTGCGTTGAACAAGGCAGTCTGGATAGACGCACCCAGAACATGAGCGAGAGCCATGTTGATCTGGTTGTCGTAGGCTTCGTCGATAGCGAGCAGATGTTCGGCGATCTTCTCAACAAGTGGAATCAGAATAAGACCGACAAAGGCGTCACTGACACCCCGCTCCTCTACAATGTATGGGATCTCAAGGACGAGGGAAATGGCGACAAGCGCTACGCAAGTCAGGGAGACGAGAAGGGCGACGATGACTTCGGTCATGGTAAGCTTGGGCTTCGCCAACTCCTCGTGGCGGTCCTTGTCCTTGTGATCGTCCGCCTCGTAGATTTCGTGGAGCAGACCATCGTGCGATACGGTTTGGAAGTACACGTAGATCAAGTAGCCTATGATTGATATGATGGCTACGCCACGGGAAATCAAACGAGTGTTGTATGGGATGTTGACGGTCGTCAAGTCGTAGTCAGGATTCTGGAAGAGGTATGCGTAAAAGACAGCAGGAAGTACCAATGCGGCTACTGAGGTTAGTATTGGAATCGAACAAGATGCAGGAGGATGACGTACTAGCAGCGACAAGCATCAAGCCACTACCGTTCTCAGAGACAGCAGGATGGAACTCTTGGTGGTCATTCTTGAGACCGCCGAAGATAAAACTACAGCATGTCAGCACAGTAGGTCAACTGATAATTACGAGAGTGCTTACCATGTTCCGAGACAGAGGAGCAGATTGGCAAGAATGGATCCCAAGATGGCAGCCTTAATAACCTGCACGTTGGAGTCGCCATTGGACGTCCCTATCAACACCATGAACAGAATGATTTCAACGATGGAACCGAATGTTGTCTCGAGGACGACGGCAAAAGCCTTATTGGGCATCTTGCGCGAGAACTCCTGGCCAGCGAAGCCGAGCAAGTTTGCTGAAGGCAACATAGCGATGTAATTGGTAATGAAGATTGCCATATGCCATTCAGGTTTCGCAAAGTGCTGTTGACTTTATCAGTATATACGAACCGTACTTTGGCATGCCAGACTTACAAATGCGATCGCAATGGGTACGATAGGCCACAAGCAGTTGACTAGCATGGACGGCGTGCTGCTACTCCTGCCAGAGATGACAAGAAATTTGATTGGATTGAACCCCCTTCTGCCACTTTCGCCCTCAGGATGAAGGCCTGGGGTCACCCTATGGCCATTGTGATTGTACTGCGGCAGTTCCGAGCGACGTCTGGATCTATCACGGCGATCGTCGTCGCCGCGGCGCGTCGTCTTCTCGGTGGTATACTGTCGTTCTCGCGATGAGCGGTGCCCATGGCCGCTAGGATAATCTCGCGAGCTTCTTGAACGGTGCGCCATGGTGTTCGTAAATGTGGGTTGCTTAGGTTGTAGTATTCACAGGCAATGGGCGCTAGGTGTAGGCGACGACTGCACGGATGGGGCCCAGCGGTGAGTGTTTCAGGGCGTGCGTATGAGTAGACCTGCAGCGATTGCAGTCTGTAAGGCTGCAATCGAGGAGAAAGTGTAGGAGTGCAGGCAAAAAGGAAAGACAAGAGGGCCGGTGAGACTAGACATTGTAAAAGGGCCGGGCGTCATTTCGGGAGGAGTAGTATACTTCCTTGTTTACGAGGTGCAGGAGGTCGCAACGGGCGCGTCCACTACAACACACAGCCTCAGCGCTATGATCGCCAAACAACGAAAATGTCGCAGCGGGGCTACACCGAAACTCTGCGACTGGCTACCATACCGCCTTTCAATTGCGCTCCATTCGTCCTGCCACATGTCCATCAAGTGTCTAGCTGAGCTTATCTGCTCTAGACACGTCACCAAGCACCGTACAACGTCTTTGGCAATGCTTGACACCCCTTGGCTGCATCATGATGCGGATTCCAGAACAGGGTTTCAGCTCAATGCACATTGACGTGGGCCCAGACTCCACATTTCAGGTCTAACAAGGGGGAAAGGGTCTCGATCTCCGCTACGCAAATGCGAGCTACTCGATGGCAGGTTGGACACTACCAGCCTCCAGATGTCGCGTGCATCGACTGCGCTATTGAACCCAAGCGCAGAAGCATGCTTCCGATGAGATGGCTTCTGAACTTTGCACGAATATAAGCCCATCGATCGCAATGTCAAAAAGGCCCGACGAGTTGCGAAAGATGGCGATCGAATGTCGAATTCAACCTGTACTCACATACAAATAACACTCGCACCGAATGTTCGGAACGTGATGTTCAGGCTGTGGTTCGAGCTCAAGCTGATTGGTTCTTGAATGGTCGTCGTACCTTGCATATGATAGACTAGTGTCGGGATGGCTATGCGTGAACCTATACAGGGCTGCATTTCTACCATGTGATGCTCTTCCCACATTGCAATCCGCAATGCTCGATGATGGGGTTTGGAGACACACCAGAATCTCCATGAGTATATGATACGCGCTCGAGCGTGATCACCTGGCTTCGTGCACGGGGACATGTGTTATCGGTAGGCGCGTGCTACAGTAGCGTGTCAGTCAACGCCCCAGGTCAGTCAACGCCCCACCCCACCAACACAACAACACAACTTCAACGCGTCATAACTCCACCAATATGGATCCGATTCAAGAAGCGATTGAATATATCG
>NW_026260763.1:0-525 GCF_024291825.1 Alternaria postmessia
TGCGAGCGATCTGAAGCTGCATAGTTGTGCGGACAAGGAGCCACAAAGCAGATCTTCTCCATGGCAGGAAGCCGTGTTTGCATAGGACATCTTCGCGAGTGTTTTTCCAGATACCCTGCACGTCAGTAGGATGGCCAATGACGGACAGGAAGCGCACGAGGAAATCGGTGATCAAGCCTGGGTGTGTGGTATCGCGATTCTCATGGTGGTCTTGCCGGTTTTTGTCTGTCTGAGGCTGGAAGCCCGGAGCTTCTTCCCAGCTCATCCTTCCAAGCGTTTGTGCTAATGTTTCAATCAGACCTTGCTCTTGAAACTGTTCGAGAGAAATCCGACAGGCAAAAGTCGGAAAGGAACGCTTGAGTCGACCTTTCGTTCGCATCACGGTCTCGTTTGGCGGTGACAGCTCGAACACCTCGAAGACGACATCGGTACCGGCTTCTTGTTTGCTGACGATCACCGCCGCGTTCTGTGTCTTTATCTCAATGGGGATAATCCCTGACGTCTCACTGGAGGCCAGACCATTGA
>NW_026260764.1:0-523 GCF_024291825.1 Alternaria postmessia
GCTACCATACTGCGGACAACGCCACTTCGAACGACACCTGTTTACGGGCAGTATCTGCAACACTAAGAGACGAACATAATGTCACATCTGACGCCGTACATCGCCGAGTCCGCTGCATAGGACATATTATCAACCTGTCCCTCCAAGCCTTCCTTCTCGCACGTTCAAAAGAAGCTCTTGCGGCAGCCATCGCAGCCGCCGAGTCTGTCGCCGATAACAAGGATATTGAGAGACTGTCAACACAATTAACAGCGCCGTCGACGCCCCCTCAAAGAGGTGACACTAGATCACAGCGGACTACCACGAACACAGCCAGCGGCGATAAATGCAGCGGGTGGGAAGGTATTGCACCGCTCAGAAAGCTTCACACCATTGCTGTATGGCTGGAACTCTCCTCACTCCATTCTGATATGTGGAGAGATGCCGTGGGTCTTGAACTTGGCACGGATAATACCACACGCTGGTCGTCGTGGTACAAAGTCATAAACAACGCCATCAAGAAGAAGGCACAGATCAACCGCTT
>NW_026260765.1:0-522 GCF_024291825.1 Alternaria postmessia
ATATACCTATTATTAATATTAATATTCTATACTATATAGAGGTTATCTATAAGTTTATTAGTAGATACACTTAACTTCTTATAGAGCTTTTCTTTAACTTTTCTATTTTTTAAAAGTAACTAAAGAGCGCTTCTATATATTATATTAAGGCCTAGTATATAGGCTATAAGCTATTATTCTATTGCGCCTACTTCTACTATATCTTCTCTAGTTACTTCTTACTATACTATATTATCTATTAAGATATCTTAGTAAATAGTATTATTAGTTACTAGCGTACTAGTTTCTAGGCTAGCTTCTATAGAAGCGTTTATATTTACTTATATTATAATCTTCTTATATCTCTATAGTTTCTTCTCTATAGCTTCTAGTGCCTTATTATCTTTATTAGTGTATAGGCTCTATCTCTTTATCTCTAATAATCTATCTTACTCTACTTCTAGCTTTCTATACTTAGCGTTATAAGAAGTAAGTTCTAAATACTTCTAACTACAAGTTCTTAGATTCTAACTAGGCCTAGGT
>NW_026260766.1:0-521 GCF_024291825.1 Alternaria postmessia
GACCTCAACCATGAGCAGATACGGTACTCGCTCTGCACTGTTGAGACTAGTCGCTTCCGCGGGGTTGATGCGCACTATGCGGTGATGCTGGCTCTGCGACGGGATCCCATCCTTGAGAGTCGGGGGCGATAATAAGGGTATATCAACTTCAGCCGGCAGGTCCTGGGCGATCAACGCTAGTTCAGCTCTCAGAGCACTTAGCCGCGCGGGTTTCGGCACAACGACGAGGCGGTTTGAGATGTCCTCGAGCGCGCTAAGAAACTGGGTCTCGTTCCGGAAGTAGTTGGATCGCAGTAGTCGTACCTTCTGCGCGCGGGACAAGGCGGTGGGCGAAAGGGGCCTCGGTGGCAGCCCGGGGTGCTTGCGAGAACCATGCTGGAGTGGGCCTGGTCCGAGGCCAGCAGTTGCGGGAGGTGTGGGCAGGGGAGAAGACGTTTGGTCTCGGAAGTCGGGTAATGACGACGAGCTGAGCCGGGCCTCCGAGGCTATCGACAGCAACGAAGGGCGATGCTGCATCGAGG
>NW_026260767.1:0-520 GCF_024291825.1 Alternaria postmessia
ACTCACCCCCGACCGCAACCCGACAGCTGCACCAGATACGTTGCCACTATAGAGGTGGAGGCACACAGCCCACCACGCATGATCCCATATTCGCGCGGGGAAGATGGCGTTGCAAAGTGGTGCGTTGCTCTTCTCTCCTTTCCTGTGAACGCTATGGCTGACTTCTCTAGATACGGCATCGTCCATCACAGCGACATGCACTTTCCCTTGGCCACCGCACAATGGAGAGCGTCGTGATGACAAACAGATAGATACTCGACTTCAAGCTGCCTACGAGGGCGCTCTTATCGCCCTCTAGCCGCATCCATTCTATTCGCATGCGTTTCCCGGCCACGGCCCGATCAAGCTCGAGACACGTCGTGCTCCTCCCACCACCGAGGTGATCTCGTTCTCCCTCCAGTTCCACTGGCGTGAGGTAGACCCGGCCGACAGCGAGACACACTATCGAACAGAGTCCATCGAGTCGGCACATCTATATGGACTGAGCGACATGGCGGAAACGCGGTAGATCATGTACAGC
>NW_026260768.1:0-518 GCF_024291825.1 Alternaria postmessia
GTTTTTACTTTAGCTTTTTATTCTTAAACTAATGGCTAAACTAAAAAGTAGAACTAGACTTTAAAGTAGTATTTTTACTACTATTACTTTCTAAAATAGAATAATTAAGCGCGCTAGATATTTATTAAAAAGTTTATATATAATAATAGTATATACTCTACTACTAAAATTACTCTCTTCTAAGTCTACTATAGAAAGTACTTTTATAAAGTAAATTAGCTTAATTTAGCTCTTAGTAAGAAAAAAAGCTTTATAAAAGCTAGCTTTACTAAATAAGTAATTAAACTATAGTAAGAGTACTAGAAAAAATTAAAATAGTAAATACTTACTAGAAAGAGTATACTAATAAGTACTACGCGCTAATACTTTTTAAGGTAAAAGACTAAGTTCTAGTCTTTAACTAATATATTAGAAGTACTTACTTAAAGAAAAAGCTAAATTAGAAGTTTCTTAGATCTAGAAAGATTATAGACTAGATTAGCTTCTTAGCTTTTTAAATTAATCTTCTAGAACTTAAT
>NW_026260769.1:0-517 GCF_024291825.1 Alternaria postmessia
CAGACGGAAAGAACAAACCAGACACTGGAGCAGTATCTGAGAATGTACGCCAACAAGCTGCAAGACAACTGGGTTGAACTCCTGCCGACAGCACAACTGGCCTACAACAGTACTAAGTCTGCAACGACGAAGTACTCACCGCACTACGCGAACTACGGATATGAGCCGACTGCTCACAGGGATCCAAAAGATATTGAGAGTATCGCAGTAGGCGCAGACGACAAAGCCCGCTTGATGCGAGAGCTACACGAAGAATTGAGCAAGAACATAGCTCACAGGAACCTCACATCGGCCAGAGCCGCGAATAAGCAAAGGATTGAGGGACCAACCTTTAAGAAGGGGGACAAAGTTTTCCTGTCACGACAGAACTTGAAAACTAAACGACCAAGCAAGAAACTGGATAACCTCCGAGTAGGACCTTTTGAGATCCTAGAGGAAATAGGCACAGTAAACTACAAACTCCAACTGCCACCAGGCATGCGCGTCCACCCTGTCTTTCACAAAAAACTCCTGGAAA
>NW_026260770.1:0-517 GCF_024291825.1 Alternaria postmessia
GGTGCCTGTCGAGTTGGCTCATCTCGCTGGGCGGCGTTTCTCGCTTACGGGCGATGCACGTTAGGCTGCGTGTAGTTTCTCTCTTGCGTTCAGACGGATGTGAGGCGAGGCGACATGTCCTACGCTTACAGGGTGGATTCTCTTGCACACGCGCGCATGCATGAACGGTCACGTATATCACCCTCGTCCAAGGATGTCGCATCTTCCATGGGCGTTTGCCGCGCGCGAAGGTGGGCGATCTACACATCTCAGCCGAACGCCCTGCTTACGCCACGTCGACGTCGGCCACGACGAACAGCAGTCCAGTGACGGGCGCGTCGGCGTTGAACTACTATGGCGCTCCCAATGCCTCCCCCGCCCGCAATTGCAGCGAGCCTGTTGGTCCTGCTTTTTAGGCCTCCGTTAGAAGCGGGAGTTGAGCATAAGCTTTCCCGGCAAACAAGGAATTTTTTGCGATAGGCAAAGATGTCTACGTGTCGCTACTGTACTCCGATCGCCGTCTCCGTCATTAGTCTCT
>NW_026260771.1:0-517 GCF_024291825.1 Alternaria postmessia
CTTTAGCGCTTACGATCATAGACAAATTGCGTACTCTATCCACTAGGTTCAGATCACAAACATCTTATGAGGCGATGTGTCTCCCCTCACTGCGCTAGATGCTGTCCATGCACAGGCGATTCAGTCCTGAGTCATAGTAATCTGGACCAGGGAATCTCTCTACGTATCCAAAAAGTGCCCTTCCGACGTCTTGCGTCGCCATGAAGCCTACACTCGTCTTCTACGCTCTACCGATTACGCTCTCCAATGCACAGCCCAACGTTCTTGCAGAGAACACGCTGAAGGAGCTAGAAATGCCGTCTGAGTTGGAATCTCTTATCGAGTCTGTAGATTTGAAGGCCAGCTCCGTAATCGACAACATCCACTCTGCTCATGGTCACGCAGCCACTGCCGTCCCCACAGATCTGCTGAAAGATGTTGGTGGGCTGCTGCCAACCCAGACGCCCGCTCCAGACGCTGCAGTCGATGGTGCTACGTCTTACAAAGCGCCTTGCTTCGCCCTGACACTTGGCTTAGC
>NW_026260772.1:0-516 GCF_024291825.1 Alternaria postmessia
CTGCAACAAAGCTGAAGTTGCGAGCCACCTTCAGCGAAGAGATGGATCACCACTTGTGGATGACTTACATGAAGTACCTTCAGGACCCTACGGTGACACCCTTCAAAGCCCTCCCGAGCACTACACCGCCGAATGGAGTCTGCCATCGTGTATCGAGGATGGCTCGCAAGACATGGAAGGTCCCGAAGTCTTCTCGCGCTGGTGCCCTCAACGCGACTCCACAACACGGTTTCCTTGCCGGTACACCGGGTACCATGAGGCCGATCAGGAGCGGTAGCAACACACCTGTAGCTAGGCCAACCAGGTCCACCATGCGCTACCCCAGTGAGAAGCAATGTCGGAAGCGCTTACGAGACTTGGCTAAACAGAAGCCATCGCTCTCTGCACACTATCAGCGTATGCTTCGTCTGTCGCCCTCGCCGCTGCAATCGTCTCCTCCACCTGAGCCCGAGCCACAACCGCGTCAACAACAGCAGCAGCCGCTTTCTTCGCCATTCTCGCAAGGCTCTACTTCCT